>NC_071127.1:18995000-19045000 GCF_024256425.1 Clarias gariepinus | reverse complement strand
TCACTCACTCATTCACTCACTCATTCACTCATTCACTTACTCATTTACTCACTCACTCACTCACCCACTCATTCACTCTCACTCGCTCATTCACTCACTCACTCACCCATTCACTCACTGACTTATTCACTGACTCATTCACTCACTCACTCATTCACTCACTCACTCACTCACCCATTCACTCACTCACTTATTCACTGACTCATTCACTCACTCACTCATTCACTCACTCACTTACTCACTCACTCATAAAGTCATTTATTCTCAAACACTCCCTCAACTCATGCAGCTCATACATTTATTCACTCATTCACTCTATCATCCACTTGTTTACTGACTTATTCACCCACTCACTGATCATTCATCACTCATTTATTCACTCACTTACATTAGTCATTAGTGTAACTCCTGGCTAACGTGTGTGTGTGTGTGTGTGTGTGTGTGTGCAGGTTCATGAGCGTTTAGAAGATGTAAAGTTACAGGCGGTGCAGGACAATAATGTTGAACTAATAAGTGAGATCCTCGGGATGATCCGCGGCCTGAACGTTAAAGACGAACGAGTCTCAGAGTTACTGAGGATCCTACAGCAGCCTCACTTCCAGGTGTGGAACATCAATGGGATTATTATTTTCACTGTCTCTTCTCTTCTCCTCTCAACTCATCCTGTTTATTCTCTTCTCTTCTCCCATTGTCTCTTCATGAATGTCCCTTACTTCCCCCATGTCTCAGTCTCTCCTGGAGGCTCATGATATGGTGGCATCAAAGCGATATGAGGCTCCTCCTTCACGTCCCGTCGAACCGGCTATAGAAAGAGCAGTCAACAACGCGCTCATGCAAGGCGATGCTGTCCGGATGATCGGCGTCCGCAAGAGAGCAGGAGAGCCTCTGGTTAGTGTGTGTGGTTTGGTGTTGTAGGACGAGGGAGTGTGTATTTCTGATGAACTGAGCATTTGTGATGATGAAGTATCTGTTTTAGAGAAATAGTGCTGGATTTTCCTTCGTATTAACGTGTGTGTGTGTGTGTGTGTGTGTGTGTGTGTGTTTGTGTGTGTGTGTTTAAAATAGGGGGTCACATTCCGGGTGGAGAAGAACGACCTGGTGATCGCTCGGATTCTTCACGGTGGGATGATTGACAGACAGGGCCTGCTCCATGTAGGGGACATCATAAAGGAAGTGAATGGACAGGAAGTGAGTAACAACCCCCTGGAGTTACAGGAGATCCTGAAGGAGTGCAGTGAAGGAATCACTTTTAAAATCCTGCCAAGCTACACAGATGCAGCAGCACCACCACAGGTATCGCTAACACAAGGACACGCTCATACCGCATGCTGCCTGTGGGGGCGCTCAGGAGCTCACGGGGTATCAGGGCTCTTTGTGCTCAAATCCCTTTGAGGAGCCATGGTATCCACACAAATGTCTTTTTATTTTAGTGTGCGTTTGTGATACTGATGAGATAATTGACTGGCTCCTCCCATCATCTCTGTGTTAGGTTTATGTGAAGCCACATTTCGACTACAATCCGGCCAATGACAATCTGATTCCGTGCAGAGAGGCGGCACTCGCCTTCAAGACAGGTGACGTCCTTCAGATAGTGAACAGGGAGGACGTGAACTGGTGGCAGGTACGGGTTCAATGCTTTGGGAAAAGCCTGCGGTCAATTTGGTGAATGGAAACATTTCACTCAAAGTTTGTGTTGTTTTGACAGGCGTGTCATAAGGTGGGAGGAGCTACAGGGTTAATTCCCAGTCAGTTTCTGGAGGAGAAAAGGAAAGCTTTTGTTGCAAAGGACTTGGAAAGTACAGGTACATCTAAACATGAACATCTGGATACATGTACAATAAATTTATAATAGCAGGTTTTTATAATGTAAAAAAAAGTACAAAATAAACAATTTCAGATTGATTTCATATATTATTATTAACGATTTAACACAAAACAGAAGGAATTTTCATGTCCAACTGTACAGTACAGTTTATATTCACAGTTAGATGTGAATTTTTCCTGCTCCGCCTACAGTCGGGCTCGCAGTGGGGAGACCTGAGGTGATGTCCTCTCCACCTCCCTCGCATCTGGTACTTTTGAGAGACATTTATGGCAGTTCAGAGTCACAACGATGTTAATTTAACCCACATGGTGACATGAAAAGAATACGATGTTCAAAATAAAACCATGTGCACCAATGTCATCATCATTCATGAAGGCTCCACCCCACAACCCACTGGACCTGAAGGATCTGCTGCCGATGTCCTGGTGCCAGACACCACGGCACACCCCTACAGTACGTCCCAAGGGGCCAGAGCCACCCCGGTGGTACAAGGGGAACCTACACAATACTGGACATACATAATAGTAGAACCATTTACTCCCACTTAACACCATTTATCAGGCCTTAGTAAGGTTAAGTTTTAATGTTTTCACCATATTTAGTTTTTCACCAGATTAGTCTGATCCGATAGAAGAGCTACTGTACCTCAAATTGCTAAAAAAAGTCAAAGCTGTGCATATGATGCTGCGTAGCTGCAGACTGGTGAGAGCACCCACGCTGACCCGTGTCCACCACCAAAAGCTTCTACAATGGGTACGTGAGATAAGAACAATTGAAAAAGGTGGCCTGTTCTGATAAATCACATTTTTCTTTAATCTCATGTGGATGGCCAGGTGTGTGTGTGTGTGTGTGTGTCACTTACCTGCGGAAGAGATGACACTATTGGAAGAAGGTGAGCTAGTGGAGGCAGTGTGAAGCTCTGGGTGATGTTCTGCTGGGGAACCTTGGTCCTGTCATTCATCTGGTCATGACTTTGACATGTTTCACCTAACTAACCATTGTTGTTGACAATGCATATTTTTGCAGATTTATTAAAAAAGAAAAGCTGAAATATCACATGGGTCTAAGTATTCAGACCCTTTGCTGTGACACTCATATATATATATAACTAAGGTGCTGTTCATTTCTTCTGATCATTCGTGAGATGGTTCTACACCTTCATTTGAGTCCAGCTGTGTTTAATTATACTGATTAGACTTGATTAGGGAAGCCACACACCTGTCTATATAAGACCTTACAGCTCACAATGCATGTCAGAGCAAATGAGAAGCATGAGGTCAACAGAACTGCCTGAAGAGCTCAGAGACAGAATCGTGGCAAGGCACAGATCTCTGTAGAAGCCTCTCCTCAGTGCAGGACACATGAAAGCCTTCTAAAGTTTTCTAAAAAAACACCTGAAGGACTCCAAGATGGTGAGAAATAAGATTCTCTGGTCTGATGAGACCAAGATAGATCTTTTTGGCCTTAATTCAAAAAGGTATGTGTGGAGAAAACCAGGCACTGCTCATCAGCTGTCCAATACAGTCCCAACAGTGAAGCATGGTGGTGGCAACATCATGCTGTGGGGGTGTTTTTCAGCTGCAGGGACAGGGCGACTGGTTTCAATCAAGGGAAAAATGAATGCAGGGATATCCTGTACGAAAACCTTCTCCAGAGTGCTCAGGACCTCAGACTGGGCCGAAGGTTTACCTTCCAACAAGCCAATGACAACACAAGTTTGATCCATGGCGGAAAACCTATTACAATAAAGAACTTAAAACAAATCGGATCTGATTCTGACGACTTGGTGTCAGATACCACAGAGATCCAGTGGAGTCCAGGTCCTAGGAGGAACTACATTATATTACACAGGTGGTCATAATGTTGTGGCTGATTGGGGTATTTAATCTTTTCAATGCCGGGGCTTTTCTACAGAATTGTCCAGGGTGAAGATTTATCTATAAAAATAACAACAGTATTTCCAATAATAATTTGTAAAGATGCCAATTAAACTATAACTTCAGGTCCTTCCTGTTCAATAACACTGAAGTGGATGCAGTTGAATATTGTCCTGCTGCCAGACACTAGAGGGTCTTAAAGACTTTTGGCTACATTTTTTGGACCTGATTTGACCTTTACCCATGGTGTATACTACACAGTAATTTGTCTGTGTTTATAATCTGTTGGATCCTCTTCCCTTTTACTGCAAGGGATCTTATGTGGGACAGTGAACGGTAAAATGAAGAAGAAAAAGATGTACATGACTTCGAGGAATGCAGGTACGTCCCTCAGTGCTTTATTCTCTGATGGATGTTGACACCCAGCTGTTGGATGCGGATGTGAATGAATGTGTTGTATTTAATGGCATTACATGGAACATACTGTAGACTTTGACCGTCATGAGCTGCAGATCTATGAGGAGGTAGCATGCATGCCTCCATTCCAGAGGAGAACACTGGTTCTGATCGGAGCGCAGGGCGTGGGACGCCGCAGCCTGAAGAACCGCCTGCTGGTGCTACATCCTGACCGCTATGGAACCACAGTACCATGTGAGTACGGGCATTAACATTTCAAATGGCATTTAAACTTTGAATTGAATTGCTTTCCCGGTCAAAATTTAAATAGTTGTTATAAACATCCACTTGTCAGTTCAACAGTGTGTAACAAGGCTCTATGGGTTACATTTCTAATGAGCACTTTGTTCACTTTTCCTTTAGCAGTTTTATGAGCACGTGTGAGAGTCGGTCTGTACGGTACAGAAAGCGAAGAGAGCAGCTTCCTGCCAAAAACATTCAAAACCAGTCACAGAACTACTTTGCGGAAGACATTTAATAATACTGTTCTTTGACTCTTTAGTAGCTTCACTAAAGTTTCCCTTTTGCGTTCCTCCCAGTCATCATGAGGTCAGCATAGTGACGGGTTCATGACTCACTTCCCTGCTTACACGGCTAACACGAGCTACAAAGCTAACTAGCATCTAACACAAAGCCGAATTCCAACTCCGTCTCTAACCCCTGATTAAGGGAACTACTTAATGTGTGGAACAAGAGATTCTACACCTTACAGTGCGCACTAGCTTCCCATTGTACACTATTCCAATCAATTTAATTTAATTCACTTTCATTTGTGAAGCGTTTTTTACTGGTGGCAACACACTGTTTGGTATCGACCCAAGAACACTGAGTTAGATAGACATAAAGAGAAGTGTGGGAGATCTACAGGACTGTCCCAGCGCTGTTTAGGAGAAACTCTGAACTGATTCTCAGTAAAACATAAAGATGTCTTTCAGGAGGCGCAGGTTGACCTCATAGTTACTCTTCTTAAAACTGAACCATATTGCTGTTAATCGTTAGAAGAGGGATTTCAGCTGTTTGTCTCTGGGACAGTCCACACTCATACAACAATCTGGCCTTTAAAAATCAGATATTTCTTTGGAGATGTCACTTTTAGATGTGTTTAAAAACAGAAAAGGTTTCAAGTGTTGTTGGAAGAGAAAGACAAATGCATGAATGTAAGAGCTTGTCCACTCTCTGACAATTCAGTCGGGAAAAGGCCACGTGTCTTACGCAGAGACACGTCCTTACATCCTTTCCTGTCACTCAGTCACGTCTCGAAGACCACGAGAGGACGAGCACAATGGTCAGAGTTACCGGTTTGTGACACGGATGGACATGGAGATGGACATTAAACTGGGATGCTTCCTGGAGCACGGCGAGTACGACGGCAACCTGTATGGCACCAAGATGAGTTCCGTCCATGAGGTGGTGAACACGGGACGCACCTGCATCCTGGACGTCAACCCCCAGGTGCATAAACTCACACCATTCAATTCTCTTCTTTAACATACATTAAAATATTTTTGAGTTTAGCTTTGGCCTGTTTCAACTAAGATTTCTTCTTAATAAGTACAAAATCTCCACTGATACGCACACACACACACACACACACACACACACACGTTTGTCTTAATATCCTCCACAGTGCATTCAATTAATATTATTATTAATGCAGCCATCTAACACAAGGAGCGTTTTTAGGATTTTATATATATATATATGTGTGTGTGTGTGTGTGTGTGTGTGCGTGTTGGGGCCAAGTCACCGGTCAAAGGGGCCCATGGGAAATCAGATTCAATTAGAGATACTTGAGTGATTGACGGGGCTCCGAGCCCATGACGTTTGGCGGTGTCAGGTTGACAGTACATTTGCCAAAAAGCTTTGGTCTACATGTCCTTCGATGTGCTCAGGACTGCAAGAGACAACAAGAGACTTTAAGTTTTATGATGAAATCAGAAGAACTCAGACGCTGATATTCAGAAGTTACTCATAAATTACACAACTGCTTTATTTTTAGTATTTATCTTTTTCATATTAATTGCTTTGATTTATTTTTTCCAATAACCTCACCGTCCGGTGTCACCCAGAGGAGGACGTGATCCCTGTCCCCACTGTTGTGTCTGTCTTGCTCATTAATAACATATTTATATATTTTACATTTATACCTGGACTTAGTATATTTCTGTAAAGCTGTTTTCAGTGTCTGTACCGTATATAAATAAAATGGAACTGAATCTGTTGGACTCGGCCAGACACAGGCAGCTCTTTATCAGCTGGACTCCTGGGCATTTTCCAGAAATAGATTAAAATCTGTAATAAGCTCGCCAGAGTCTGGAGTGGTGATGAAATACTTCCAAAGACCACAGGGGAAAAAACCTTAAGGGGAAACCAGACTGGAAAGGAAACACATCCTGTTCTGGTGGTTCATTCTACGTCATTAGTTCTCCATAACTGTTTGCTATAAAGTCAGTGAATGTGGGAGTGTGGGAGTGAAGTTCCTCTTTCAGAAGGAAAAGAAGAAGCATTATTTGTCATGACCAGGGGTAGCTCAGTGGTTAAAGGCATTGCACTATGGTTTGGAAGATCCCAGGTTTAAACCCCACAACCACCAAGTTGCCACTGTTGGGTCCTTGAGCGCGGCCCTTAACCCTCACCTGCTCAGATGTGTAATGAGATAAAAATGGATAAGAGCGTCTGCCTAAATACCTAAATGTAAATTACATACCATGAGACTCGGACAATTCCTGAAAATAACTGAAGGTCATCCAGGTATTGAAGATGTAACATTGAGGGTATTGTGGCAGGCAAACCCACAGGCTCCACGGTTTCCAGTCAGGCAGGCCCGCATCCACCCGCACGTGCAGTTGCTAGGCAACAACGCCATGATGGCAATCAGGGGGATGCATGACACCTGGACCGATGTCTATATAGGCCCCTGACACGAAGCAACAGACGTGTGGACATTACGCAATAAATAAATAAATAAATAAATAAAGTGGTCTAAAGATTCTAAGAATTATTTGTTATTTTATGCAATGAAATTATATTACAATCAATATTTAGTATGAAGTTCTTTATTCTTCAAAACCTGCTGGACATAAACAGTTAAAAACACATCTGCAGTACTCTGGTGTCCAGCTCAGTTCGGGCTGTAAAACACCAACACCTAAACACACCTGTGGAACCTGGTCATTAACACACACACACTCGATCCATTAACAAAATCTCTTCAGCCTGAAAGGTGAGAACTAATTAATGACATCTCACTTTTCTATGCACAGCGAGAATTATAATACACGGCATAAGTTGAGTTAATAGTGTTGGCCACCAGCGTATTGTCTCAAACACACGAGAGAGAGAGAGAGAGAAATAGAGAGAGAGAGAGGGAGAGCACTAACCCTGCGTGTCCTTTCCTTTTTTCTCTCCCTACATGGATGGTTTATTTCGTTTGTTTCCCGTTCTGTTAAATCCACTGTCACTGCTGTTTAATTCCAAATTAGCCTCCTCACTTTATCAATAATGTTTCTTATTAAGATGATGCCAATGATTTGAACTGAACTGATCTGATCCTTAGACCAAAAATAAATAAGACAAATTTAATTCACACTGGAAATAAAATACAGTTTTATATCTGTGCATTAGTTCCAGTGTATTTCAGTTCTGTTCTAATTCCCTAATTCATGTCATCTCTTGTGACACAGTCCACATGTTGTACAGTCTACAAGTGATCTGATCAGTCCTGGACGCAGATGAACTCATACTAAAGACCATGTTTCTTCCCACAGGCTCTGAAGGTGCTGAGAACAGCGGAGTTTATGCCCTATGTGGTGTTCATCGCCGCTCCTGAGTTCGAGACGCTGAAAGCTTTACACTCAGCCGCTGTCCAGGCTGGAATCACCACCAAACAGCTCTCAGTACGTCGATGGTCTTATTACATGGTAGTCCAAAAACTATTAAACATGCATACTAACTTATATCCAACACACACACACACACACAAACACACACACACACACACACACACACACACACACAGAAGTAAACTTCTTCTTGAGTTTCTCGTGGTTTTATATCATGTTAATTCTTGAGCGCTCGGGTCATGTGACATTGTGTGACTACCAGCATGTCACTCAAATGAGATCTTAAAATGCGTTGATTAACTATAACTTGTTATAAATAATTATTCATTTTTACAAGAACATCACTTCAGTTCAAACTGAATTTAAATTTTTTTAAAAGTCTGATGAACTCAAGTCTACGTAGTGAATCCGTATAGAGCGCACCCTAGTGGTGGGTACAGAAGAACACCTTACAATGGTGATGATAGACGCACTGTTTTTTAATCTGTTAACACGTTCATTTCTCCAGTTCTAATATACCGTATGTGCATGAACTGTTTTATTTGCACCTCTTTTCAGTTCAGTGTGGTGCCATGTTGCAGCTCCTTGAGGGGCACCGCCCTGTCTGCCTCAACGCCAAACTCCAGCAATGCTAATGAGTTACCGTGAGAGTGTGGACAAAGACAAACTGCAGTGAAAGAGGAGCGAATGTCCCGACATATCAGGCAATAATCCGGAGCGAGACTTAGAGCTAGTGATGCATTGAGTCTGGTGCTGTGGATCAGTTTATCAGCTCATTTCCCCAAACACACGACGATAACGATGCGGTAACGATGGCCTTGACTAATCACTGCCCAAAGTGCCAAAGCATTAAAAAATAAAGTTAATTCTGTTTATTATTGTAGCAAAATGATGTTGGATGTTGGTAATAAAACAAGGCCACATGGTGCATAATAAGTTCTCTTCTGCCTTTAGTGATCCTCCATCAGCTCTCAGTCCGCTGTGTCACAAATGAGGAAGTGGAAGTCGTACTGTTTGTGAACAACTACACACGCACAGCCCATTATTACTGCAGCTTCCCTATAAAGCACGAGAAATTTAAGGAAACATCTGGACTTGGACTCTGAGATTGCGACAAAGAAATGGCTTTGAGAAACCATAACGCATTTTTTTTACCTTTAACATGTTTATCACTTCTCCATAAACACACGTGAAGTCATATTTTACATCCAGCCATGTAATTGATTTCAGTCGCATTTTTAACAACAAAAAAATTCAATTTGTGGCAATAGTTTGGAGAAAAACCACATACGAGTGTGACGAGTGTGTAAATCCTTCACGATTCACATGAGGAGGATTTAATAAAAACCCCATCAGACTTAGTTATATATTTTTATCGGTAACACTTTATAATAACTACACCCTATGAATCATTAGTTAAGCATTGGTAAATAGTTAATCAATCATTTATAAAGCATTGTTCCTGCATTAATAGACATTAGTAAGCAGTTTATAAATACAGCTATACATGCTTTATTCTTCCTTTATAAGCATCTATATAATATGCTTAATAATTGTATTTTCATACTTTATTAAGAATCTGTTAATCATTTCTAAATTAAGCATTACATTATTTAAAAACCGATTAGTTAGTAATTGTAAGTGGTTCATGAGATCATTTAGAACGTGTTAGTAAATGATTCATAAACCATTTGAATGCACATTTATACATCTTATTATTCAGACATATATTAACAGTTTGTCAGTGTGTTAATAAATGCTTTATTAACACACATTCCTACTGTAACTCATAATTAATTTAGGTAGTTATAAAACATTTACTAGCTGTCAGTTAATGGTTTTTGTGAGCTCATCTAAAGTGAGGACTATTTATGCCTTGTAAAGGGTATACAAATGAGATTTAAAGGCACATTTATCTTCTAAACAGAAAAAGGAAAACACAACACAGAGGGAAACATAAAAATATTTATTTCAAGATGCAAAAAAATAAATAAACCATACAACTGTACATATAAATTAATATAAAATAATTTGATATAATATGAAAAATAAACCTCTGTAAAAATAAAAACAACAAATATGCACTTGATGAATGTTTCAATGAAATAAAATTTAAAATATACTTCTGCAGTGTCAGGTATAAAATAGAAAAATTAACTAAATAAGCAACAAAAGTAACTAAATTAACAACAACAAAAAAGTTTGTTTCATGGCTGGGTGATTGTGCAAATAGTGAATCACAAAGAAGTGGCAAAAAAGCCACACAAAATTTTGATAAAAGCAAAAAATAAAAATAAAACAAAAAAAATCTACATTTCAAACTATTACATTTCACTACTTGTACCTCCTTAAAATGTCATGAATCAATCTGCCAAATGCACCATCAGAGTGTTTCTTTGCCAGCCATTCATTCCACTCAATCACTGCAAGGTGGTCAGAAAGCAAACTCTCTGTGCGATTTCCTCTAAGCCTCCAAATCTGCTCCTTGTAGGATCTCCAGCCCCTCTTAATATGTTGGGTATGGGCACCAGTGTGGGGATCTACATACCACCTGCTGTGGTTGACAGTGTGATGGTTGTACCCTAGTTCAGGGAGTATGCGATAAGCACGCCACTCGTCACTGATAATTGATGACCCAGGCCTCACATGATGCGCAACCAAGGGCACTAGATCTCTTTGAGTTCTCCTCTCCAGAAGACGTAGAATAGGTTTTCTAGATTTTTGCTGCTGATGATATTTCACACCTAACATCCCAAAAACCCACTTCTTTCTTTTCCACCCTCCAGCCATTCTTCCTTTACCATACTAATGGAGAAAAAACACAACAAATACAGACATAAAAAAATAGCCATTTTACACATTTATTTACATTAACTATTGCTATAACATAACTTTCTTTTGTGACGAAAATGGCTTTCGTCGATCACAACAAACTCCCTTCTTCCACCGATTTGCTGGCCTGTACGCCTTCTCATCCTTTCAACTGCTATGACACAGACCTCCCTTATTTTCTTTGCCATTTTAGTAAGAGTAGCTGAACTACTTGCAATTCTGTCATCCATCATGTCTATCTGGCGTAACCAGCTAAAATGGTTTAAGGTCAGTTATTTGTATTGTTTGCTGTAGTGTGTCAGTGGGAAATATCAGATTACATTTCCAAACATTTATTCTGCCATTAATTGTAATAATCCAGTGTGATTTTTGTTTGCACAAAGAGTTTGACAACAGCCACACAGGATCTGTTCTCATTATCATCCAGAACAGAACAAACTGTATTTAGTCTGAACAAAAGACAGACTAAATCCAGAAGAACTGTGGCAATGTCTCCAAGATGCTTTAAGAGACCTACCTGCAAAGGCAAAAGTTGTTTTAAATGAATGAATGAAAAAAAAATGCATAAAACTGTTAACAGTACTGCAGTATGCAGGTAGGTTTCTTGAAGCATCTTGGCGACATTGTCACAGTTCTTCTGGGTTTAGTCTGTCTCAGTTTGTTCTGTTTCTTCATGTCATTCCTGAAGGACTGGAAAATGATGATGATGGGATAAGATCTCTGAGTGGAGCACTGGCTGCTGTTAGACAAAACAAAAATGGATGGATCACTGGATTATTACAATCAATGGCAAAATTAATGTTTGGAAATGTTAACTGAAATTTCCTACTGACACCATTTTTTAGCTGGTAAAAAAAACTATGGTTCTAATAATTTTGGCCATCATTGTACATATTTATATTACTACCTGTACATGAACTGCATCCACTTGCTGAAGGAGATCTTTGATCCACTGAAGATTTATTTGTGCCTGACAGACATTTGTTTTGCCCTTCCCTCATGTACTGCTTGTTGACAAATCCTATTGTAAACAATGAAATAAATATTGACATAATTAATAATTAATAAACTGTATATATATATATATATATATATATATATATATATATATATATATATATATAATAAACTGTATAATAATTAATATATAATATTTAATAAACTAATATATATATATATATATATATATATATATATATATATATATATATATATATATATAATCCAAAAACCCACTTTTCTAGGGCTACCATGTGAGATATATATATATATATATATATATATATATATATATATATTTTTTTTTTTTTTATTTTTTTTATTTTTTTTATTATTATTATTTTTTATTTTATTTTATTTTTTTTTACTTACCAAGCATGTTGATCTCCACTGTTTGCCCTTTTCTTCATTTTCATGTTCTGATGGCATATTCTGCATTTCATTTTTGTTTTTAGCAGTTTCCTTCTCTGAAGCCACTTAATAAGCTTCAGAGTGTTTTTTATAGAGCTGGGTTTGTTAATAAGCTTCTTCAGCCGGGTGAATCTGCTCATTTTTTATTATTATTATTATTTTATTATTATTATTAATTAAACGATTACTTTAGAAAGTGGTGAATGTAGAGCAATAGTTAGTTTTTGATCTGACGGAGCGGGAGAAATTGCGCTCCCGCTTTCATGCGTAATCAATACGGGACAAGGGAAAAGTTCCGTGTTCATACGTCATCAACGGGGGACAAAGGAATTGTGCAGCAGCAGTGTTTTAACTAACATGGAGAACTCCGACAAAAGTCGAAAAGGCGTGCGGACCCGGGGCAAAAAGAATGACAACGTGGAGATGGATGCATTGGAGAAGACGTGCGTCAGTGGCACTAGTGGTGAGTATGTTACTCTGTTTACTGACACACATTATTGATGGCTAGCAAGCTATGGCTAGATGCCGGTGTTATGCGCTAAAATGCCCCCCTGCCACGGATTGCCCCCCCTACATAACCCTAGGCACGTGACAGCCGTCGAGACGATTAATACAAATCCCCAAAAATGATTATGGCACATTTCTTTTGTAGGGGTTTGTCAATGTACAAATAACAAATTATTTATTACAATTTACACTAAATAAATATTGTTTGTGGTGAAAAATGACAGGAAACGATTTTTATTATAAAATAAGCAATATAAAAATATACATTTTGTATATGAAAAAATATATCATTTATGTATTTTTCCCCTATACACATTTTTTAATATTGCTCATTTTATAATTAAATTTGTTTGTTATCATTTGTAATTTGTAAACCACAAACCTATTAATTAATGTTCTAATATAATATTTTAAAAAGTGTGTGTGTGTGTGTGTGTGTGTGTGTGTGTGTGTGGCAGGGGGGGCATTTTAGAGCATAACACCGGGCTTGCAGGGGGGGCGGGGGCAGGAGCGATGCGATGCACTGTACTGCATGCTCTCTCAGGCAGGCTGGTTGTCAAAATGTCACTTTTGTCATTCAAAATTTGACTCTCTTAATGTAATGTACAGAGGTGGCCTGGGATAAGAGTTTGTTAGATAACAAGAAAGTAAATGGAAAGTTCTCAGTTAATTTAGTACATTACTTTCAATTTTGTACATTTACTTTCAAATAGGTGTCTCCTTGGCCTCCACTGCACACCTGGCAGACAAAAACAAATCCCATGAGTTGGAGGTGTATAAATTGAGAGTAGAAGACAAAATTGATGAGCTGACCAAGGAGAGGGACTATTTAAAAGAGCAACTGGCATCTGGTAAGTCTCACAACACGTTTTTAAATTACAGTACTGTTGTTATTATGTGAGTTCAGATTTGTGTTCCTGCATACCATGTGATGCAAACTGTGAGCCTTATGTATGTATCCATTTTAACAGCTCTTAATAGAGAGGACACAGGTTCCAGTCAGGCACTTCCCTTATCATCAGATTCCTCCAGTGATGGCTCAGATGAATCTTCCTCTGAAACTATGTCTGACTCGTCCTCTACATCCTCATTAGAGGTGGACAGGAAGAAGAAGAGGACGAAAAGCAAGGGGAAAGGAAAAAAGCATCACAAGAAGTCAAAGAAAATGGAAATGAAGACACGTCAAAGAGGTTAGAATGCTATTTAAACCCTTACCAGTCACTGGTTTATGGTTTGCCACTGTTTACGCTGGGTTCAAAAGTTTGGTATCAGTTATATTTTTAACATTTAAAGTAAGGAAAAATAAAGGGGAAAAAAACAGTAATATTGTTTAAGAAATAAGATTTTTTTTTTTACAATTTAAAATAGTGGTGTTTTAGTTTAATATACTTTAAAATATAATTAATTCTTGTCATTAAAGCTATTTTTTATTAGTCATTACTATAGTCTTATAAATTATAAATCTAATAAATTGATTTTTAAAATAAATTGTTGCTTTTTTGTTTGTTTTTGGAAACTGTGATACTTTTCCCCAAAAATTATTTGATGAATAAACAGTAAGAAAAGCATTTATTAAAAATAGAAAGAATTAAGGTCAATACATTTTCTTTAAAAAGAAATAATACCTTTATTTAGCAAAGATGTGTTAAATGGATAAGAAATGATAGTAAAGATTTTTTTTTATAAATATTGAACTTTTTATTCTTCAAAGAATCCTGATCACAGATTCCCCCCCCCCCCAAAAAAAAAAAAAAAAAAAAATTAAGCACAACAGTCTCCAACACTGAAATAAATCAGCATATTATAACGCTTTCTGAAGGATCATGTGGCACTGAAGACTGGGGTAATGATGCTGAAAATTCAGCTTTGCATTAATGGAACAAAGGATATTTTAAAGAGTATTATAATTAAAAACTGTTATTGTTAAATTGTAATAACATTTATTTCTGCATTTTTGATCAAATTAATGCAGCCTTAATGAGCATAAGAGACTTATTTAAAAAAAATAAAATACAGTCTTACTGCTCCCAATTTTTTAATGGCAGTGTATTTTTGCTGTACAATTGTTTCTCTTGGCTGGTTCCAATAAAAATAAAAATTGCATTGGGGATTTAGAGGAATAACCTGGAAGACCATCTACATAAGCTTTAACACTTTTTGTTTTGTTAAATCCTTGTAAAAGACTTAAAACAAATTAGAGGGTGACTTAATAAGCTGCATTTACTGCATTAAATTATAATTTCATAAGGAACCAGTTACTTCACTCTGGAAGAACATACAGTAAACTACATAAAACAAATTCCTTTAAGAGAAGTATTCTTTGGTTAGCTAAAGCACTGTGTAAAAAATAAATCAGATCCACATATCAAAATTTTATACCAAATAAAAAATAATACTATTACCGCACGCCGGTATAATAAACAACTTTGTGTCATGATGGAGATTGAAACAATTTATGAGTCAGGTGTGTAAGTGTGTCAATTGGTGTGTAAGAATATCAAAACCAAATACTAACAATAATATTGTGTTTTCTGAATTACAGCTCAAACACCACAGCAGGTAGTGTCCCGTTACAAAAAAATTCTTCGGCACTTCAGTAAAGGAGGGACCATGTCAGCTGCTTTCAAACGTGTTGGCGTGGACCGGAACACAGTAGCAGTCAATGCTCCAATCGCAGAGCTATACATTGCTGCACCTGACAAATTTAAGGATCTTCTTAAAAACCACAGCAGTCAGGTTAAACTAAGTGCATTTGCCACACAGTGTGCTGCCGCAATTAATGATAATTCAGCAATTGAGGATAGAATTAAAGCCCTTAAGGCTTCTGGTAAGCTGTTGCCCCTTAAACGGAAGTGAACTCACCAAAATTATGAACGGTCTGCACTGCTGTTCACTGATGTTTAAAAGTTAATACTGAAGTAGTTTTTTCAAGTTTTGAAATATTTTATATTATCATTATTTTTTATAAAAATATAATTTGTTGTATTTTATAATCCATTGTTGGTACTGATTGTTGATACAGTTGTACGGTTTCATTTCTTTTGCATCTTGAAATAAATATTTTTATGTTTCCCTCTGTGTTGTGTTTTCCTTTTTCTGTTTAGAAGATAAATGTGCCTTTAAATCTCATTTGTATACCCTTTACAAGGCATAAATAGTCCTCACTTTAGATGAGCTCACAAAAACCATTAACTGACAGCTAGTAAATGTTTTATAACTACCTAAATTAATTATGAGTGACAGTAGGAATGTGTGTTAATAAAGCATTTATTAACACACTGACAAACTGTTAATATATGTCTGAATAATAAGATGTATAAATGTGCATTCAAATGGTTTATGAATCATTTACTAACACGTTCTAAATGATCTCATGAACCACTTACAATTACTAACTAATCGGTTTTTAAATAATGTAATGCTTAATTTAGAAATGATTAACAGATTCTTAATAAAGTATGAAAATACAATTATTAAGCATATTATATAGATGCTTATAAAGCAAGAATAAAGCATGTATAGCTGTATTTATAAACTGCTTACTAATGTCTATTAATGCAGGAACAATGCTTTATAAATGATTGATTAACTAGTTACCAATGCTTAACTAATGATTCATAGGGTGTAGTTATAATAAAGTGTTACCTTTTTATCTTGTTTACCTTGTTTATCCTTTTTTCACTCTAACATAACTCCATTAACATACCAAAGACATGAGCTTGTGTTTCAGCTGGAATAAAATAGTAAAAAAACTAAAAAAAAAAATCATTCACATGTTGAGGCGTTTAAATACCAGTCAGGAAGCAACAAGGAAATGTGTGTGATGTCATCCTAAGACCAGACGCTGTGGGCAGAAACAAACGCAGGGCAATGTGCTGGAGTTACTAATCAATTATGCAATCAAATATTAACATCAATTAACATCAACTGATCTACTGAACTGACTGCCAACTAACACCCAGTATGAGTGCAGATCAATCCCTGCTCTCTGTTTCACCCAGATGAGGATGGGTTCCCTGTTGAGTCTGGTTCCTCTCAAGGTTTCTTCCTATTACCATCTCAGGGAGTTTTTCCCTCAGCGCCGTCGCCCTCGGCTCGTTTATCAGGGACGACCTGATCATTCTGATTCATACACATTCACATTCCATACAAACTTAAATAATTCTTATGATTGTGTAAAGCTGCTTTAGGACAATAACAATTGTTAAAAGCGCTATATAAATAAAAATGAATTGAATTGAATTGAACTAATGAGGAAGTGGAAGCAGTAATGCACGTGAAATGTTTCTCTAGTAACAAACGATGCAAAATAATTATTAACGTAGAACAATTGACTTAATGTGACTCGATCACGACTATGACACAGCATCATTTGCAAGTATGATAACTTATGATTTGTTTCATATAAGGTGACTTTGGGTGACCAGAAAGGGGCTTTTATCATTAAAATGCTTCAATTTAAATGCAGTAGGTTATATTCTGTGTCAGGGTTTAGTTGGAACTAAAACAGGTGTAAAACAAAAATATAGTAAGATCTAAATGTCATTATACATCAGTGAGTGGCGGGTGAGTGATCTGATTGGATGAGAGAGCAGAACAGCACTGGGACATTTAACTATGTGTATCGCTCCGCGTCTCTGGTGTCCTAACAATCGTTAAGTAGACTAACGGACAGTCGCAGGACGGGTAGCTCGGTGCGGTCCACAGTGCTGGAGAGAAGAGAGAGAGAAAGAGTCAAACCCATCACTTTCAGCATGAAGACGCATCTGATAACATTACATCATCTTAAACAACACTTTGCTCCGTTGTTCTGAATCTGAATCCTCTAAACTCTCAGCCTTGTTCTGTTCATGTGTAGTGTGAGCTACAGAGCTGTAACACGAGGCTGAATCCCAAGTCCGTGTCTAACCCCTGACTCTCGTTCACATCGCTTGGGCTCCAGCACAACAGCATGGCCTTGAATGTGATATTGCTTAATTATAATGTATTTTTAAGCAAACATATATTAATTCTAATTGCACGGTTTATAGTGTAAAAACTGCTTAACAGTTCGGCTGGATTGATTAACAGAATGAGAAGGTGTGAATGATGTCCTGTTATCACTGTACTGTTCCTGAACTTATGATTCGTACATAATTTGTGTTGTGTTCGTGTTTAATGCGGTCGGCCATATCCTGTGCCAGGGTTTAGTTTAGAATTAGAATAATTGGGAAGAAAAAATATATAGATAAATATAAGATGACTTTAAATGACTAAATGACTTTATACATGAGTTAGTGCCGACCGAGTAATCTGATTGGACCAGGTGAGTGGTGATATAAAGTGGTAAAGCGCTCGCCCTATCATCCGGGGAGCGCTGGTTCGATTTCCGGCTGATGCAGAGAGAGCTGATTGGCCGAGCTCTCTCAGAGGGGAGGGGTGAGAGGTACTTGTGCTCACACATTAATCACGGCTCTACAGCCAATCAGGGCGTCTGTGAGCTCACGCACGCAGAAGGAGCGGATAGCGCTTTCCTCCGAGTCTGTTTGAAAAGCAGTTTGAAAAGATGCAGTCGGCTGACGTCACGCGGTTCGAAGGAAACCCATGATAGTCTTCGGCCCTCCCGGCTGAGTGGTAGTAGTAGCCTTAATGTGGAGCCCCCTAGTGACGGGGAGGAATTGGCCACGACTAAATTAGGGAGAAAATTGGAAAAAAAAAAACCCAAAAAAAATAATGTTTCACTCCACATCACTGGTGTTCTAACAATCGTAAATTACACTAATCTCTCAGTCAGCACGTGGGTGAGACGAGGTCTAGACGGTCTGCAGTACTGAGGAGAGAGCAGTGGCCTGACAAAACCCACATTCACAACCAGATTTTGTTATGATGAAAGCATGCGTTAACACTCATACCTGCTTACACGTTAGTGTTGATAGTCACGTGTCACCTGGACCTGATCACGGTATCGTGGGTCTCTTTACACAAACACATGAACAAATTGATTAACAAAGTATTTTTCCTCTCAGGACATGGATCTGAAGAGGAGAGTGGATGAGAGCGCTCGCATTCTGCAGACTTACGGACACTACTTCGACCTCACCGTCGTGAACGACAACCTGGACACCGCGTTTGAGACACTGCACACGGCTGTGGACAAACTGTACGCTGAGCCACAGTGGGTTCCTGTCAGCTGGGTTTACTAACGCTGTGTGTGTGTGTGTGTGTGTGTGTGTGTGTGTGTGTGTGTGTGTGTGTGAGCTCTGCAGCAACTAATTTGGTTTCGTACAGAAGTCCTCTGGGCTGTTCTGTTTATGTCATATATAAAGGTTTCTATGTATAAGAATGGAGAATTTGAGACGTCACGATGTCCCACGTGTCCCTTCTGTACACGTCATAACCCACCTGCAACAAACTGCTTCTTTATTTATCTGTTAATCGTTTTGTTTCTCTGTTCTGATTTTAGTTAAATGTTTAAATGTTATAGAATTTGTCAGGGAACGTATTGTTAAGTTTATCTTGTGTGTGTGTGTGTGTGTGTGTGTATAATTTTAGCAAAGTGTTTCATGTTGTTCCTCATGAAGCTTTTGGAGGTTATTTTGACCCTGACCTCCAGAAATGCTGGTTCCACAGTATTTAGTCTGCCGTGTCAAGCCAACCTTGTGTGTGTTCTGCTGCTCGTCTTTAACCCTTTTATCATCTTAAGCAAGTCTAAAAAGTATTTTATATCCAGATGTAACTCTTTGCTACATTGTGTATTACTGAATTGTTTATGTGGAGTGGCCGAGAGCTTCTTACATGATCCTGAACAACAGAGAACCTACAGAACAGGACGATGCAGTCGTCTGATCTACCTGGTCTTATCTGAAGAATTAATTAATTAAAATGAAATAAAATAAATACAAATAATTATAATTATAAAAATGTAGTATATATTATTTATATTCTGCAGAAACAAATGTGACTTTGTATATCAGTAAAGGAAACAACATCTATCTATAGTTACTACTTTTACAGCCATACACACAGTTTCCTTTAATATTTTTTGCTGTTGTATTTTGTAAAATAATTGGCACCCTTGGAGAATACTCTAAAGAAGTACAGTGAGACCAAAGGAATTAAATTTTTTTAATTAATTTATTAGTTTTTTTTTTTTTAATATTGCTTTAATATGAATAGGAATGTTTTTGTCACCTTTTTCATAGGAAACATCATCTCGCCATTTATTTACAAAACCAAATAGTTCAACTCACATAAGAAAAAAACCTGTTTAGTTGCACAGATTGGGGAATGGTTACCAAAAAAACAAGGAAATTACAGTAGACACACTCAGGATGAGCCGCATGCTGCCACCACACACAGTGAGATTGATGGTACGAGAGACAGAGATGAGCTCAAAGATCATGTTTAGTTGATTCTTGGAGCTTTTCAATCACAACAGTGAGACACCAACTCCATGTCTAGATTCAATTCAATTCCATTCCATTTCCGAAAGACCAGGAAGCAAAAACTAGTGTCCAAGCAACAGTGGAGCTACACTGGAACCAGATTGTGGTCAGATGAGACAGGATGGCAATTCATTACAGGACACACACGTACAGTACACACACATTACAGGCAATCTGAGAACCAACTAGCTTTATCTGCATGTCTCTGGACTGTGAAAGAGCCGAAGCACCACCAAGCACGGGGAGAACATGAAAACTCCATGAACACAGACCAGAAGAACCTGGACCCTGGAGGTGCTGGGCAACCGTGCTAACCACTACGCCACCGTGCTGCTCTGAGAATCTCAATGAGATGAAATCGTTTGGAAGAGTCCAAGATCCCTCCACAAGTTAAACACTACGGAAAGGGACTGAGTGCGGCCGTGTTCACCAGGAGAGGCTCCACTTAAAACTGCATTTCAGGATGGCATTTTACTTTAGAATCTGTATTAATATATACATTTGTATCTGAAGGAATATTATCTTGTTCCAAAAGTCTCTGAACATAATTACAAAAGCACAAGGCTTAGTGTACCTATTCGCCTAAACCTCAAATGCCATTCATTGTATGTCCGGGTCTTTTTGCTCTTAATTCTAAACACTGTTATATAACAACATCCAGTTTTTAACTTGTAACTTTAGGTACTTTTAGGTTTTATAATAATAAAACATTTGTTCCCATTTCATTTATTTATCCACATTAGATCAAGACTTTTGCACAGTACTGTATATTGACTTAAAAACCTAAAAATTAGAGATTTGGAGATTAGAAACTTGTACATTTTGTGTATTTAAGCCATGCACGGGCAGATGTACATCTACATCACTGTTAGAGAATCCAAATAATCAGTCACAATAAAAAATCAACTGCTTTTAAAAAAAAAACAAGTTGCACAAAACAACACTGTAAAATCCATATTTTATTTAGTACATTACAATTAATATACATCACATCATGCAGTTGCTAAAATGTTTGTAAATTTTTTTATGACAATTATATTTAAAGTATTAGACTGAAAAAGCTGTTACGAGTAAAAATGTCTTATAAAAAAAACAATAAAGAGCCTTTATACATTTGGGTTATGAAGTTATTAGTAAAAGCCTTATAAGGAGTAAGCAGTGTAAATGCATTTAATTTACTAAAATAATTATTTGTATAAAAATATATCATCATTTAAAACAATTCCTAAGTTTAAACCATTATAAATATTAAAAACGTTATTGTATATTAAAATAAGTAAAAAAAAAAATCACAAACTATATTATAATTTAATACAGATAACTTGTAAAAAAAAAATGAATTTGTGTTGTTTGGTGTCTCTCGTCTCTCCTCGGGCTACAGTACGAGCCGTCGTTCAGATTTCGATGTCTATTTCACACGACTCATTGAGCAATGCGAGGCCATGAACGACAGCACACAGGACCAGAGGGAGAACTTTACTTCCACTTCCTATCTCGGCATACAGCTTGTTGTTGTCTCTTTTCAGTGTGATATTGGACGAGCTGAACATCTGCGCCATGTCCTGCGGCATCTCGCCATCCTCCAGGAGAAAGGGAAGATCACAGAAGGGAACTCCCTGGGAACCACCTATCAGATGAGTGACCTGACGAGGCAGAGCCGAGTTATTTTAGACCCAAAAATCTGTTAAAGCTTTACTTTGAGCTGAATTTACAAAAGAATGAAATAAAAATAATCCTCCCAGTGATATGCACGACACGTTCAGTAAGAATGGAGATAGAAAATAAAACTTTTATACTTACTAAATAATGCAGTGTATTAATTGTTTCTGAAGAGCAGGTCTGTAAGTAGACCAGGCCATCATTCGTCAGTTCTGAAAACATCAAAACCCAGAATGAAGCCTTCAAGGTCGAAGCCACTTCTCAGACCATAAGTATGTGTGCAGCCAGTGATCTCACTCACCTTCAGCCGCAGTGACCAGCGTGTGCAGGGCAGTCAGGAGTGCTTGTCTCTGAGAGGACGACTTTACTGATGAGCCGTTAGGGATGCTGAGATCTGAATAATAACCTTCTAGATCAGTCACTATCGAGCCCTTCAGTTAAATTCATATAGTGATCCATTGCAGTAATGTCGGTTTACCTGGTTTCCAATTGGCTGTTGGACTTTGACCTCCATTGTGATCTGGAAAAGATCCATTTGTCCCGAAGACGTCTGCATGTAGCCCGTCCGTGCTGTTCACCTCGGACCGTAGCAATTTAAATTTCTTAACGAGCTCATCTAATGTTTCAATCAAACAAGTGTGAGAATCATCCGACGACTCTTCATTCATTCTCTCCAGCTCCTCCTCTAAAGTACATAGAAGTTCCTCGTCTGGTAGAATCTCTTTAAAGAGATTTAACAGAGAGAAACGAGTTTCAGGTGGCAGACAAGTCAGTTCATGCAATGTCGTCTTCACCCGTGACAGCTCTGCAACACAGAAGAGCAGACAGCAGGTCGTCTCAGTGGCCTCCTCACACCTGATGGGCTTCTTCTTGGTCTGGGGCACGAATGTTTGGCAGCATGATTTGAAATAATTTCACAAAAACACACATGGACGGGTTTGTACCTTTATTCAGGGCAGTCAGTGACGATCCCTCCGTTACGTGTGTGAGTGCCCATGAACCGTCCACTTCTGAGCAGGTGTGAACTGGATGCTGATCGATGCCGTCAGCTGCCATCCCATCAGGACTTACACCCACTTCTGAACACACAAACACAGCCTGTGTACAGACTACATACACTTACAAACCTTTATTTATAAACAATAAAAAAGTAAGACACACACACACACACACACACTACTAACCATAGCGTCCATCATTTTTAATGTGCAGTTCGCTGACACTGTAGGCCAGCACAGTGTGTGGGGGGATCACAATAGCAACGTCTCTGGAGTTCTTTAGGGAGATGCTCTCGTTTAGCTGAACCTGAATACACCACACAGCACACACACACACACATACACACACACACACGTGTTAGGTTTAAGATCATCTGTGTTACGGTTTTAACAATGTAACCCATAACCCTATGCTCACCCCATATAACCCAGTGCCAAGCCCGGCTAGGAGAAATGGGAGGGTTGAGTCAGGAAGTGCATGCAGTGTAAGACCTGTTGTGTGTGGAACAGATGGTGCGCTGTGACGACCCCTCGACAGGAGCAAATGAAAGACAAAAAAAATGTGATCCCATCTCAGTTATGTGGGAAAAATAAGCATTTGGACAAAGTGACATAACTAATATTAATGATAAGTGTTATTTTTAATATTTGGGTGCAAATCTTCACAGTAAGCCACAGACACACAGACACACGCACACACAGACACACACACAGACACACACACAGACACACACACAGACACACACACACACGCGCACACACGCGCACACACGCGCACACACGCGCACACACGCGCACACACGCGCACACACGCGCACACACGCGCACACACACACACCATACTTTTCTTCTATTCCTTTAGGTACAAAATGAACCTGAAAGCTTCTGGCAAATGTTACTCTGGTCTTCGCCAGGCTCACCAGTGGTTTGTATCTAGTGGTTTTCTCCAGTTGTACTGTATTTATTGTTGACTTTGACACAGATACTGTTCTCCTCCCACCTGGAGGGTGTTCTTGCTCTAAACAACTTTTGAGAAGTTTTTCCAAAAATTGTGGTCTTAAAAGTTTTTAATGTGGTCTCTGGGCCTTATGGTGGACCTGAGGACCATGTCTTCCAACCGCTTATGGCTCACCAGTGCACTGTTTCTTTTAAAGAAGCAATAGTAAAACACGTGATTTGGGAGCAGCTAATGTCTGAATCACCGGCAGTGAGACACTTTGGGCCTCATACTGAGAGTTAACCGCAACAGATTCCAAATGTAAATGTTACACTTAACATCAAAGTTAGACCTTTTTAAATTTAAATTCAATTCCCAGTATAATGTGAGAGACACCTAACATGACAAATAAATATAAACATTCAGTGCCAAAGGAAAAAAATACTGAACAGTGACAAAGTAAAGTACAGTATAGAATAGTGTAGTGTAATTTAGTGTGGTGTAGTGTAGTGTAGTTTAGTGTAGTTAAGTGTAGTGTAGTGTAGTGTAGTGTAGTGTAGTGTAGTGTAGTATAGTTAAGTGTAGTGTAGTGTAGTGTAGTGTAGTGTAGTGTAGTTAAGTGTAGTGTAGTGTAGTGTAGTGTAGTGTAGTGTAGTGTAGTTAAGTGTAGTGTAGTGTAGTTAAGTGTAGTGTAGTGTAGTTAAGTGTAGTGTAGTGTAGTGTAGTGTAGTGTAGTATAGTTAAGTGTAGTGTAGTGTAGTGTAGTGTAGTTAAGTGTAGTGTAGTTAAGTGTAGTGTAGTGTAGTGTAGTTAAGTGTAGTGTAGTGTAGTTAAGTGTAGTGTAGTATAGTTAAGTGTAGTGTAGTGTAGTGTAGTGTAGTGTAGTTAAGTGTAGTGTAGTGTAGTGTATTGTAGTGTAGTATAGTTAAGTGTATTGTAGTGTAGTATAGTTAAGTGTAGTGTAGTATAGTTAAGTGTAGTGTAGTGTATTGTAGTGTAGTGTAGTGTAGTTAAGTGTAGTGTAGTGTAGTGTAGTGTAGTGTAGTGTAGTGTATTGTAGTGTAGTGTATTGTAGTTAAGTGTAGTGTAGTGTATTGTAGTGTATTGTAGTGTAGTGTATTGTAGTGTAGTGTATTGTAGTGTAGTGTAGTGTATTGTAGTTAAGTGTAGTGTATTGTAGTTAAGTGTAGTGTATTGTAGTTAAGTGTAGTGTACTGTAGTATAGTGTAGTGTAGTTAAGTGTAGTGTAGTGTATTGTAGTTTAGTGTATTGTAGTGTAGTGTATTGTAGTATAGTGTAGTGTAGTTAAGTGTAGTGTATTGTAGTTAAGTATAGTGTATTGTAGTGTAGTTAAGTGTAGTGTAGTGTATTGTAGTGTAGTGTAGTTAAGTGTAGTGTATTGTATTGTAGTGTAGTGTATTGTAGTGTAGTGTATTGTAGTGTAGTATAGTTAAGTGTAGTGTAGTATAGTTAAGTGTAGTGTAGTGTATTGTAGTGTAGTGTAGTGTAGTTAAGTGTAGTGTAGTGTAGTGTAGTGTAGTGTAGTGTAGTGTATTGTAGTGTAGTGTATTGTAGTTAAGTGTAGTGTAGTGTATTGTAGTGTATTGTAGTGTAGTGTATTGTAGTGTAGTGTATTGTAGTGTAGTGTAGTGTATTGTAGTTAAGTGTAGTGTATTGTAGTTAAGTGTAGTGTACTGTAGTATAGTGTAGTGTAGTTAAGTGTAGTGTAGTGTATTGTAGTTTAGTGTATTGTAGTGTAGTGTATTGTAGTATAGTGTAGTGTAGTTAAGTGTAGTGTATTGTAGTTAAGTATAGTGTATTGTAGTGTAGTTAAGTGTAGTGTAGTGTATTGTAGTGTAGTGTAGTTAAGTGTAGTGTATTGTATTGTAGTGTAGTGTATTGTAGTGTAGTGTAGTTAAGTGTAGTGTAGTTAAATGTAGTGTAGTGTATTGTAGTGTAGTGTAGTTAAGTGTAGTGTATTGTAATGTAGTGTAGTGTATTGTAGTGTAGTTAAGTGTAGTTAAGTGTAGTGTAGTGTATTGTAGTATAGTGTAGTGTAGTTAAGTGTAGTGTAGTGTATTGTAGTGTAGTGTAATGTGGTTAAGTGTAGTGTAGTTAAATGTAGTGTAGTGTATTGTATTGTAGTGTAGTGTATTGTAGTGTAGTGTAGTTAAGTGTAGTGTAGTTAAATGTAGTGTAGTGTATTGTATTGTAGTGTAGTGTATTGTAGTGTAGTGTAGTTAAATGTAGTGTAGTTAAATGTAGTGTAGTTAAATGTAGTGTAGTGTAGTGTAGTGTATTGTAGTGTAGTTAAGTGTAGTGTAGTGTATTGTAGTGTAGTGTAGTGTATTGTAGTGTAGTGTAGTTAAGTGTAGTGTAGTGTATTGTAGTGTAGTGTAATGTGGTTAAGTGTAGTGTAGTGTAGTTAAGTGTAGTGTAGTGTAGTGTATTGTAGTGTAGTGTAGTGTATTGTAGTGTAGTGTAGTTAAATGTAGTGTAGTTAAGTGTAGTGTAGTGTAGTGTATTGTAGTGTAGTGTATTGTAGTGTAGTGTAGTGTAGTTAACTGTAGTGTAGTGTATTGTAGTGTATTGTATTGTAGTGTAGTGTAATGTAGTTAAGTGTAGTGTAGTTAAATGTAGTGTAGTGTAGTGTAGTTAAGTGTAGTGTAGTGTAGTGTATTGTAGTGTAGTGTAGTGTAGTGTAGTGTATTGTAGTGTAGTTAAGTGTAGTGTAGTGTATTGTAGTGTATTGTATTGTAGTGTAGTGTAATGTAGTTAAGTTTAGTGTAGTTAAATGTAGTGTAGTGTAGTGTAGTGTAGTGTAGTGTAGTACCTTGGCAGGAGAGATGAGTTTAATAAAGGCACTAAAGCCTCCTTTTTTCAGTT
Source organism: Clarias gariepinus (assembly GCF_024256425.1). Lineage (NCBI taxonomy): Eukaryota > Metazoa > Chordata > Actinopteri > Siluriformes > Clariidae > Clarias > Clarias gariepinus. The sequence continues at coordinate 19,018,347 of NC_071127.1, read as the reverse complement.
GACTGAAGTTAATGGTGCTGTTACTAGTAGTGAAGATCCGCTCCTTCAGGAGAGTGAAGACCTGGTTTTTGCCTTGTATCTGTGTAAAAAGATTGTGCTGAAGGTCCAGTTTCCTGTAAAATCAGAACAAATGAACATCACCACACTACACACTGACCATCATTACAAATATTCACCTTGGATTTTAATAAAGGGTATTTCCATTAATCTTCTTCAGGATGTGAAAGGTGTTCTCAGTGTCACCCGGATGGCTTGTGTACATTTGACGTTTTAAGCTGTAAAAGTTTCCTTTGTGGCTTTGGGAGTATGTTAGGGATGATTGTGTTACTGCATGATGAAACGCCATCCAGTGAGTTTACTGATAAAATCCAAATTTAATTTCATTTTATTTTATTTTATCATGATTTTATTTAATCATGATCATGAACAACTCAGAATTCACTCTGCTACTCTGACAAGCAGGTGCACCATCAGTGAAGGTGCCTATGGCAGCCATACAAGGCCGACTGTTTACACACGAGGTGGTACTGTATGAGGTGGTACTGTATGAGGTGGTACTGTATGAGGTGGTACTGTATAAGGTGGTACTGTATAAGGTGGTACTGTATGAGGTGGTACTGTATGAGGTGGTACTGTTTAAGGTGGTACTGTTTAAGGTGGTACTGAATGAGGTGCTACTGTATGAGGTGCTACTGTATGAGGTGCTACTGTATGAGGTGCTACTGTATGAGGTGGTACTATATAAGGGTCTACTGTATAAGGTGGTACTGTATAAGGTGGTACTGTATGAGGTGGTACTGTATGAGGTGGTACTGTATGAGGTGGTACTGTATGAGGTGGTACTGTATGAGGTGGTACTATATGAGGTGGTACTATATGAGGTGGTACTGTATAAGGTGGTACTGTATGAGGTGGTACTGTATGAGGTGGTACTGTATGAGGTGGTACTGTATGAGGTGGTACTGTATGAGGTGGTACTCTGCAGGGCCTTTTGCCTCCACACTTTGCTCTTGCCATGCCAGTGATACAACTTCATTTTACTCTCATCTATCCACAAGATCGTGTTCCTGAACTCTCCTCATTATGATCCGTCAGGTAGATGTACTGTATGGGATTTTTCTATATTTTGTTAAGAATGCTACTTTCATCAGCTGATCTGAGATCTTCTTCACCATACCAGCTCACGAGTTCACTCCTCGTTCTTTATTTCATTCTCTAAATATTCTAAATAGTTGGTTTTAGTGACATTAGTTTAGCTAACATCACACACTGCTTTATTCTTCTTTTGAAGGCTTTCTTTAATGTTTTTGGCACTCTGGTCCTCATGTTCCAAACAGCTAAAGCAGACTGTAGAGCTCTGTTATACCTGCACTATAAAAATTATGAAAATACCCATTATTAAAATCTGAGTTTATTTTAACCAAATGTGAAAAATCTTGAGAACAAATTTATAACTGTGAAGAGCAGAGGCTGTAACCCTCCTTTTTCCCAAGCATTACGGGGGTATACATTACATACACTATACATTAGCTGTCCCTTTAATGTTACCTTTCTTTAGAGTTTTTTAGAAAGTGTGGTATAATCACACTTTCCTTATGGAGTTCCCCGAGAGATGATAAAATCTTGGATGATGCTTCTCCCTTAGCTTTCATGCTGACTCCTGGCATATCCACCTCGCCACATCCAGTAACACTGCCATTGTGTGTCTCTTCATATTTACTTACAAACACCTTCTTCTCTAGCTCTGAAAACAGCACAGACACACACATACACACACACACACACACAATCACTGACCACTTCATTAGTTATACATTAATAGCAGCAATTGAGAACCGTGAACTCATTGTCATGTTCAAGAAACCAGTTTGAGATGTTTCTACTGTATCTTTGTGACATGGCGTGTTCTTATGCTGGAAGTAACCAGGGTACACTGTGGTCATAAAGGATCAACATGGTCAGGAACAATACTCAGGTGAAAATCTCCTCTACACCATTACGCCACCTGCAGCCTATTGGAGTTACTGCTGCTTTTCTAGCAGCTAGAACCAGTCTGGCCGTTCTCCTCTGACTTCAGGCATCAGCGAGACATTTTACCCCCAGAGATCTGCCCTCACTGGATATTTTTCAGACCCTTCTCTTTAAACCCCAGAGAAGGTTGTGTGTGAGAGTCCCAGTAGATCAGCCCATTCTGAAACCCTCAGACCAGCCGTCTGGCACCAACACCCATGCCACATTCACAGTCACTCAAACCACCGTTCTCCCCCATCCTGATGCTTAGTTTGACCTTCAGGAGATCGTCCTGACCATGTCTACATGCTTAAATGCATTGAGTTGCTGCCATGTGATTGGCTGATTAGATATGGTGAGTGTACATACAGACATTTGGGTAAAGTGCAGTACGTTGTCAGTAGAGTCTTGTGTGTGTGTGTGTGTGTGTGTGTGTGTGTACCTGGTTGAATAGCCTTCCCCTGGAGCAGGTCATTCAGGGTGAAGTCTGTGGGCTTGTATTTTGGTCTCTGCCACAGCCACGTCGCCGGACACTTAATCACCACAGCAAGCGGCTTCAGTTTTACGGAATCATTTAGTCGGGAAACAGCAATCAGCGTGCCATCCTGGTCGGTCAGGTGAAGCAGACTACGTGTGGCCTTGTCAAACATCTGCTCACAAACACATGGAGTTCACGCCCGTGAGTCATGACATGGCTTGAACATTTCACGCTGGCGGCGGGGAGCAATTACTTTTGCACATAGTGACCCTAGATAGCTAGACAGGTAGTTTTGAACAGTTTTTTTCCCTAATAAATGAAATCATCATTTAAAAATTGCATTTGTGTTTAATCTAGCTTTGTGTAATATTAAAACTTGTTTTATTGATTTTAATAATTAAAAAAAAGTATGCTAAGTACGGTATATTAAATCCTAGCATGTAACACTTGGATTTAATTAAACCACTAGTTACTTTGCTACGGGGTCGAGAATCAAAATATGGGTTTATAAACTGCACTTCCGGTATTGCGCAATCAAGACAGGACAAGTAAAGACGCGACACAATAATCATATATAAACCAAACCAACGTGTATTAAACCAACAAACAAACAAACAAACAAACAAGGTGCACCAAAAACCAATATATACAAAATATATACAAATAGAAACAATGTGTATGGTGTATGCGGGTGTGTGAGTGCGTGTATGATTGTCCAGAGTTAATGATATTGCAGTGTGTGAAATGATGCACGGGAGAGATTGGCTCGGCCTCACCGGTATAGATGACGAATCCGGGAGCTCGAGCAACGGAACGAGAGGTGAATTGTGAGTGTCTATGAGGAATAATCCGACCGGGGAAAAGTACTCCTTTAGAACCATCAACCAAACTCTCTCTCAAAATAAACAGCGCGCTGGGTAAATCTCTCCGTCTCGAGCCACTTGCCGGTTCCGGCTTTATACCGGCACACGTGACCCGACGCCGCTTCCGGGTTCTCTCGCGCTGCGATCGCGCATGCTCGCGAGAGCACGAGGCTGAAGTTAGCTCCTTATTCGCAGCTTCCGATTCGTTTGGCTTCTTATTGCGCAGCGTCTCACTCTGTGGCTGATGTTAGCTCCTTATTCGCCTCGTTACTAACGGGAGTGTTCACGTTGGCGAAAGCTGCGCAGTTTATCAATAAAACGTTTTTGGTGGCTTAAACCATTCTGGCCAAGCGAATATGTACTATACCATACCTAGCAGGTACCCAACTATACAGTAAAAGTGAAATTGTCCAAGCCCAGATTGATTTTACACTTTAAATATCAAATGGAAATATGTCATTCTATTATGCACAATGGTGTGAATAAGAAGCCAGATTTCCAAGACCATTTTAGTAGCTTAAATCTCTCTGGGCCAGGCAAATATGAACTATACAACATCTAGCAGGTACCCAACTATATAGTAAAAGTGAAATTGTCCTGGCCCAGATTGATTTTACACTTTAAATATCAAATGGAAATATGTCATTCTATTATGCACAATGGTGTGAATAAGAAGCCATATTTCCAAGACCATTTTAGTAGCTTAAATCTCTTTGGGCCAGGCAAATATGAACTATACAACATCTAGCAGGTACCCAACTATATAGTAAAAGTGAAATTGTCCTGGCCCAGATTGATTTTACACTTTAAATATCAAATGGAAATATGTCATTCTATTATGCACAATGGTGTGAATAAGAAGCCAGATTTCCAAGACCATTTTAGTACCTTAAATCTCTCTGGGCCAGGCAAATATAAACTATACAACATCTAGCAGGTACCCAACTATATAGTAAAAGTGAAATTGTCCTGGCCCAGATTGATTTTACACTTTAAAAATAAATGGAAATATTTGACTTTTTAATTGTATTATTAAATCGACTTTTGAATTGAGAATTCGTTTTATTTCATTTTTTTTCATTGTTTTTTTTTTAAATGGTAGTGATTTTAATGTCAATTGAACTTTAGAACAGAATTTTCCAGCGTATCGAGCGCTCTGACTGATTAATGGATATGTATTAATTATTCAGCAATCACTATATTTTTAATATTTGCCTATCCCTTACTTGCTATATACACTCGCTAAATTATAAGTATGTTAGGAGAGTATGCTACTATTCAAACTGATACATTTTAATTATTTTATACAGCACATTAATGATAGTAAAAAATGTTGCACATAGCAATGATAACTAATAATAACATTTATTAAAAAATTACCCAAACAGGTATTAACAATACAGAGATGCACATCCAAAATGCAATGACAAACTATATGGGATTATCCTAAATTTTTTGACAGTAAACTAATTTAATTTTCATTGTATCTCTTACATTTTCCAAAAACACTAGCATGTCCTTCATTTTGGAGAAGACAAATGAAAAATTCACTAGAATATCTTCTTTTTCATCTTCTCCAACATTTTCTAGTGTGTCAAATTTACACAGGGCCTTCTCGGCTTCATCCTTGTTCATGTAAAAGAGGTGAAGCAACATTTCCACCGGAAAAGCTGTTTATTTTAATTGCGCCACCTCTCAGCTTCCAAAATGCACTGATATACTTGGTGACTTTAAAATCAGAAAATATATTAATCTCAACACATATGCAGTGATTAACACAGTGATTAGTTTACTGCTGATGTTGATGGCAAAAAAGAGAATAAAATAGGCTAAATTTCAGTTTGTTACAAAAACCTTAAACACTGTTCAGTCTATGGCAGTAAAACATTTAATCCCATTTCTTTTGTTCAATCACTGAATATGCTGAAGACAGGACAAACAAACACACAAACTAATTTAATTAGCATATATACTACATTTAACATATATTACACACATTAATATACATTATATGCATTACCATATATGGAGGCTGATCTGAATGGTAACCCACTTCTAAATTGTCCTGCTAAGATAACAGAAATAAAAAATATTAATTGTACAATTAGAAGCAAAATTAGACCTGGTAGTTTGTTGCTAAAATGTAAAAATGGTTGATAAAGTGTGTAAAGACATTAAAACATTTGCAAACTCTGGTCCGACACTGACTCTTGCAGTATGATGTATATTTTTATGTTACTAAATGCTAATTAGCTGTGTGGTTGTCTATCCTGTTTTCAGCATGCTAGTGTTTTTGGAAAATGTAAGAGATACAATGAAAATTAAATTAGTTTACTGTCAAAAAATTTAGGATAATCCCATATAGTTTGTCATTGCATTTTGGATGTGCATCTCTGTATTGTTAATACCTGTTTGGGTAATTTTTTAATAAATGTTATTATTAGTTATCATTGCTATGTGCAACATTTTTTACTATCATTAATGTGCTGTATAAAATAATTAAAATGTATCAGTTTGAATAGTAGCATACTCTCCTAACATACTTATAATTTAGCGAGTGTATATAGCAAGTAAGGGATAGGCAAATATTAAAAATATAGTGATTGCTGAATAATTAATACATATCCATTAATCAGTCAGAGCGCTCGATACGCTGGAAAATTCTGTTCTAAAGTTCAATTGACATTAAAATCACTACCATTTAAAAAAAAAAAACAATGAAAAAAAATGAAATAAAACGAATTCTCAATTCAAAAGTCGATTTAATAATACAATTAAAAAGTCAAATATTTCCATTTATTTTTAAAGTGTAAAATCAATCTGGGCCAGGACAATTTCACTTTTACTATATAGTTGGGTACCTGCTAGATGTTGTATAGTTCATATTTGCCTGGCCCAGAGAGATTTAAGGTACTAAAATGGTCTTGGAAATCTGGCTTCTTATTCACACCATTGTGCATAATAGAAGACATATTTCCATTTGATATTTAAAGTGTAAAATCAATCTGGGCCAGGACAATTTCACTTTTACTATATAGTTGGGTACCTGCTGTGTATTGTATAGTTCATATTTGCCTGGCCCAGAGAGATTTAAGGTACTAAAATGGTCTTGGAAATCTGGCTTCTTATTCACACCATTGTGCATAATAGAATGACATATTTCCATTTGATTTTTAAAGTGTAAAATCAATCTGGGCCAGGACAATTTCACTTTTACTATATAGTTGGGTACCTGCTAGATGTTGCATAGTTCATATTTGCCTGGCCCAAAGAGATTTAAGGTACTAAAATGGTCTCGGACATCTGGCTTCTTATTCACATTATTGTGCATAATAGAAGACATATTTCCATTTGATTTTTAAAGTGTAAAATCAATCTGGGCCAGGACAATTTCACTTTTACTATATAGTTGGGTACCTGCTAGATGTTGCATAGTTCATATTTGCCTGGCCCAAAGAGATTTAAGGTACTAAAATGGTCTTGGAAATCTGGCTTCTTATTCACATTATTGTGCATAATAGAATGACATATTTCCATTTGATATTTAAAGTGTAAAATCAATCTGGGCCAGGACAATTTCACTTTTACTGTATAGTTGGGTACCTGCTAGGTATGGTATAGTACATATTCGCTTGGCCAGAATGGTTTAAGCCACCAAAAACGTTTTATTGATAAACTGCGCAGCTTTCGCCAACGTGAACACTCCCGTTAGTAACGAGGCGAATAAGGAGCTAACATCAGCCACAGAGTGAGACGCTGCGCAATAAGAAGCCAAACGAATCGGAAGCTGCGAATAAGGAGCTAACTTCAGCCTCGTCGCGAGAGCTTACCCTGTGACCAACACTGTCAATGGGGACAAATAAAACCAAATCGGGCAAATTTACGAGCACAGGTGAGCCGCATTAGCTCCTTAATCCATTTCCCTGTTTGTTAAAATGCCCTTTTATGTGGCTGCGCTACATAGACCCCCCCCCCAAGCCTCCGGCGTCTTACGTCCGTAAAAGCGCTTTAGATTAACCACGTTCACCGTATCAGTTTTTTGTGGATTGCCCCAAGACACTGTAGTTGATTGGTCCTTTTTTGGTTTTTATTTCTGCTGGTCCCTCCCACTTGGGCGCTAGCTTGGCAGAAAATCTTTTCGCTGCGGAGGAGAGTGGGTGAGTTTTTATCCAAACTAGATCTCCCGGTTTAAAGTGCGCATCTTTTCTCCGGGCATTGTAGTATCTAGCTTGTTTGGACTGTTGTTGTTTTACTCTTTGTCTCACCTCCTCCGTGATAAGTCGTTGTCGGTCCAGTAGTGAGTAGGCTGTGTGATCAGGTGTTGGAGGGTGATTCATGAGCCTTTCGAGTGGCCCTTTTAGTTGCCGACCCAGTGTGAGTTCTGCAGCTGTCTTTCCAGTAGTTTCCTGTTGGGCTGTATTGATGGCGAATCTGAGCTCTGGTAACCATTGGTCCCAGTTTTGGTGATGGTCCCCGACGTATGAAGCGATCATTGTCTTCAGAGTTCGGTTAACTCGTTCCGTCAGGTTCGTTTGTGGGTGGTAGCTTGTAGTTAGCTTTTGGACGCTCCCCCAGGTTTGGCAGAGGTGTGCCAGCAGCTGAGACGTAAACTGTGGTCCTCGATCGGAAACTAGATATTTGGGGACTCCCCATCTAGTAAAGATTTCCTCTCTTAGTACCTTCACCAGTTTTGGCGTCTTTACATCCCTGAGGGGAAACATCTCCACCCATTTGGTGAAATAATCTACCACCACCAAAAGATATTCATTTTGCCTTTTACTTCGGGGAAAAGGACCCATGATGTCCAATCCCACGGTGTGTCCTGGCTCTGGAACCTCCGTGCTCTGTAGTAGCCCACTAGGTCTAGTGTTTTCTGCTTTATACTGTTGACACACACTGCAAGTTCTCACATAGTGCCAGACGTCTTTCCGCACCGTGGGCCACCATGCCACGTCTAGTAACCTCAGCAGGGTTTTTAGTTGCCCCAGGTGTCCTCCCAAGGGATTGTCATGATAGTAGTGTAAAAAGTTTTTTATTAATGACTGGGGGACAACTAGTTGAAATTTTTCTCCGTGTCTTACCGGTACCCGGCGATATAACGCCCCTGGGTGATGTTCGAAAGAGACCCTCTGCTCGCTTGTTCTTCGTGGCTGGTCTTTAGAGAGCAGCTTCGTGATGGTGGGGTCCTCATGTTGGGCTTGAGTTATCTCACACAGGTCGTTTGGTAAGTCGGATGAACATTTAGAGGTTGTGATGGCGAGACATGGAGCAGTGCCTACTTCTAACGGCGGGGGCGCCCGGGATAGCGCATCTGGTCCCAGATTTAAGCAGCCTTTTCTATGATGTACTGTAAAAACGAACTGTTGTAGGCGTAACGTCCATCGGGTGAGACGAGAGCTGGTTTTCGGGCAGTTGAAGGCCCATGACAGGGCGGCATGGTCGGTAAAGACCTCGAAAGCACGACCTTCTAGATAGTGCCTCCATTTTTCTACAGCCCAGACCACGGCCAAACACTCCTTTTCTGATGTGGAGTAATTCTGCTCAGCTCCTCTCAACGTTCGCGAGGCGTAAGCTACTGCTCGTTCTCCTTCTGCTGAAGTTTGGGTGAGGATGGCTCCCAGGCCCACTTCGCTGGCGTCGGTGTGCAATTGGAATGGCAGATTTAAGTTTGGTTGTATTAGTACTGGTGGGTTTTGAAGTGCGTGTTTGATGACATCCATACTGTTCTGGCATTCTTCGGTCCACTCCCATTTTACTCCCTTCCTTTTTAAATTATTTAATGGAGCTGTTATGTCTGCAAAGTGGGGAATGAACTTGTGATACCAGCCCGCGAGACCCAGAAAACGTTGAAGAGATTTTAAGTCTTGTGGGGGAGGATATTCTGCCACCGCCTTGGTTTTCTCCGGGTCTAACTGCACACCTTCTTCAGAGATGACATGACCGAGGAACTTCAGCCGCCTTTTGAAGAAATGACACTTCTTCATGTTGAGGGAGAGATTGGCTTGGGTGAGTCTGGAAAATACTGCGTTGAGATGCATTCTATGTTGTTCTAGTGATTGTAAGTAAATAATAATGTCATCTATATAGACGAAGCAATACTTTCCTCTTAGATCCGCCAAGACTTTCTCCATCAGTCGTTGGAACGTTGCAGCTGCGTTTCTGAGTCCGTAGGGCATGGACCGGAATTGAAACAGACCTTTGGTAGTGATGAAGGCGGTCTTCTCACAGCTGTCTCTCTCCATCTCCACCTGCCAGTAACCGGATTGCAGATCCAATGTTGAGAACCAGGAGGCGCCATCCAGTGATTCAATGATGTCGTGTATTAAAGGCATTGGATATGCATCAGGTTTGGTTTTGCTGTTCAATTTTCTAAAATCTACACAGAAACGGTAAGTCCCATCGGGTTTAGGTACTAAAACAACAGGTGACGACCATGATGAACATGAAGGTTCGATGATGTTGTCCTTCAGCATCTGGTCGACTTGATCTTCTATAATTTTTTTCTTTAAGGGTGATACTCGGTACGCTCTGGATCTAAATGGGGTGTCGTCAGATAAAGTTATTCTGTGTCTCTCTAATGCTGTTTTGCCCAAGATGTTGGAGGTGGTGCTGATAACGCCAAGGTCGCGGGTTCGATCCCCGTACGGGCCACCACTATGTAACACTTGGATTTAATTAAACCACTAGTTACTTTGCTACGGGGTCGAGAATCAAAATATGGGTTTATAAACTGCACTTCCGGTATTGCGCAATCAAGACAGGACAAGTAAAGACGCGACACAATAATCATATATAAACCAAACCAACGTGTATTAAACCAACAAACAAACAAACAAACAAACAAACAAGGTGCACCAAAAACCAATATATACAAAATATATACAAATAGAAACAATGTGTATGGTGTATGCGGGTGTGTGAGTGCGTGTATGATTGTCCAGAGTTAATGATATTGCAGTGTGTGAAATGATGCACGGGAGAGATAGGCTCGGCCTCACCGGTATAGATGACGAATCCGGGAGCTCGAGCAACGGAACGAGAGGTGAATTGTGAGTGTCTATGAGGAATAATCCGACCGGGGAAAAGTACTCCTTTAGAATCATCAAACAAACTCTCTCTCAAAATAAACAGCGCGCTGGGTAAATCTCTCCGTGCCGAGCCACTCGGTTCCGGCTTTATACCGGCACACGTGACCCGACGCCGCTTCCGGGTTCTCTCGCGCTGCGATCGCGCATGCTCGCGAGAGCTTACCCTGTGACCAACACTGTCAATGGGGACAAATAAAACCAAATCGGGCAAATTTACGAGCACAGGTGAGCCGCATTAGCTCCTTAATCCATTTCCCTGTTAGTTAAAATGCCCTTTTATGTGGCTGCGCTACAAGCATGCCAAAGCATATGTACTGTAGATGTTCTTGCAGACAGACTAATGATTAGTGTACTTTAAGGTTGCTATTAAGTGTATATTAGTTATAATTAAATTGTAAAAAAGCACAATTTTAAATGTATTAAGTTAACGTTTGTGTGCTAAAGTATAGTGCTAATGCTAAATGCATTTTCTACACTATAACATGTTTTTGTAAAGCATTACATCAGTAATTATGAGGAAGATTTTATTCATGAGTTCAACAGATTTAAGTTGCACAAGGTTACAAAAAAGCTAAAGCTCAGTTAAACTATAGCTTATAACAAAGTTCAAATAAGTGTGCTTTGGAATTTAGACAAACCTTTCATTTAAAGTATATTTTTATATACACTACCATTCAAAAGTTTTGGCACACTTTCTAACTCAAATTTTAATTTTTTTCTACATTGTAAAGGAATGCTGAAGGCGTCCAAGAAATGCATTAATCTCCTTTGAACAGTTAATGGTGAGATGTTTCTGCTACTTCTGCTCTGTAAAGACTTCATAACGCCTCTAATCTGAGGTGCTGTTAATTGGTCATTTTTTAGGCTGATAACTCTAAATGAACTTCTTGTCTGAGACAGAGGTAGGTTTTGGTCTCGCCCTCCTGGGACGGCCTTCATGAGAGCCAGTTTCATTATGGTGCTGGACGGATTTTGCAAATGCACTTGACACAATACTGTTCTTGCAAGAACTATTACAGAAAGGCCGACCTCTGTGTCTTAAAATAACAACTAACTGTTGTTTTTCTTGTTGTTACGTAATTACCTAATTCCATATGTGTTATTTTATAGTTTTGAAATTCTCAGTATTGTTGTAGAATGTAGAAAATAAATCACTAAACAAAAACAAAGAAATTTGCAAGTGTTCTAAAACTTTTGAACGATAGTGTATATAACACAATTACTTTGAAGTATGTTTAAAGTTTAATTTCAAAATTTGGTAAAAGCATGATGTTAGTCTACTTTTCATATATTAACTGATAGAACAACTTTTTGTTAGTATATTTGCAATAGTGTTTGTTAGTATAGTAATGTTTTTTTTTCCCACTGGAGAAGTGTGACAAATATGGCAAAAAAGATTTTTGGGGGCAAATACTTTTTTACAGCACTGTATATGTTTTATATATAACTGTATATATGTTTTATACACTACAGTAACGGTGAAACAGATGAGATCTGAGTCTATCTTCCCCTCAGACGTCTCATATGAAGTGTTCATGAGTAATTCAATTCAATTCAATTTTATTTGTATAGCGCTTTTAGCAATTTTCATTGCCGCAAAGCAGCTTTACATAGTCAAACGTCACATTTCCACCAGTAGGGCCAGACACTGCTTAAAGACTCCATGGAAATTAAAAAAGAAAAAAGAAAAGAACATTTTCCCTATTTTTGACCTACACACGACTATTTAAGTGTTCTTAAGGTTAAAAAAGATAAGTGAGAGACCTGATCACAGACTGAGAGAATATTTAAATTAGACTGTGAACTAATAACCTATTAGACGAATTGATACACTAACAGACCGCGTTACATACCGTGTATGTGTGTGTCCAGCTCCTCCCTCCTCTGATTCTGATGCAGAGACGATCGATAAACCCAGCAGCACCTCTGACTTAAAGCTGACTCTGACACCTCTGACCTACATCACTGCTTTCTTCAACAGTATGAGGTACAGCTTGTTGTATTTTCTGTATAAATAATGAAAGATTCACACCCACTTCTTGAAAAACAAGTTCCTCTTTTCTCCTTCCTCATCCATACAACCAAGCTTTCATAAATTTAATTTGGGATACGACATGTTCCTCTAACAAAACAATAAGTTTACTGTAGATGAAAACAAAAAAAATACACTTCCTCACCATTACATTATTACATTACATATTGATTAAATACATTATGATTATTATGGCCTACGTTCTCTTCCAGCAATTCAATCTCAGTTCTTCATAATATGGAACGATGTCTGGAACATTGCTTTGTGATTCTCCCCTGTACTGTTACACACTGTACTGTTACACTCTGCACTGTTACACTCTGTACTCGTACACTCTGTTACACTCTGTTACACACTGTACTGTTACACTCTGCACTTGTACACTCTGCACTTGTACACTCTGCACTGTTACACTCTGCACTGTTACACTCTGTTCTGTTACACTCTGCACTGTTACACTCTGCACTCGTACACTTTGTTACACTCTGTTCTGTTACACTCTGCACTGGTACACTCTGCACTGGTACACTCTGCACTGGTACACTCCGCACTGGTACACTCCGCACTGGTACACTCTGCACTTGTACACACTGTACTGTTACACTCTGCACTGTTACACTCTGTACTCGTACACTCTGTTACACTCTGCACTGTTACACTCTGCACTGTTACACTCTGCACTGTTACATTCTGTTACACTCTGCACTTGTACACTCTGCTCTGTTACACTCTGCACTTGTACACTCTGCACTGTTACACTCTGCACTGTTACACTCTGCACTGTTACACTCTGTTACATTCTGTTACACTCTGTACTGTTACACTCTGTTACACTCTGTTACATTGTTTCATTCTGTTACATTCTGTTACACTCTGCACTGTTACACTCTGCACTGTTACACTCTGTTACACTCTGCACTGTTACACTCTGTTACACTCTGCACATGTACACTCTGCACTTGTACACTCTGCACTGTTACACTCTGTTACACTCTGTTACATTCTGTTACACTCTGTACTGTTACAATCTGTTACACTCTGTTACATTGTTTCATTCTGTTACATTCTGTTACACTCTGCACTGTTACATTCTGTTACACTCTGCACTGTTACACTCTGCACTGTTACACTCTGCACTGTTACACTCTGCACTGTTACACTCTGCACTGTTACACTCTGCACTTGTACACTCTGTTACACTCTGCACTTGTACACTCTGCACTGTTACACTCTGCACTGTTACACTCTGTTACATTCTGTTACACGCTGTACTGTTACACTCTGTTACACGCTGTACTGTTACACTCTGTTACACTCTGCACTGTTACATTCTGTTACACTCTGTACTGTTACACTCTGCACTTGTACAATCTGCACTGTTACACTCTGTTACACTGTTACACTCTGTTACTCTGTTACATTCTGTTACATTCTGTTACATTCTGTTACACTCTGCACTGTTACACTCTGCACTGTTACACTCTGCACTGTTACACTCTGTTACATTCTGTTACACGCTGTACTGTTACACTCTGTTACACGCTGTACTGTTACACTCTGCACTGTTACATTCTGTTACACTCTGTACTGTTACACTCTGCACTTGTACAATCTGCACTGTTACACTCTGTACTGTTACACTCTGCACTGTTACATTCTGTTACACTCTGCACTTTTACATTCTGTTACTCTGTTACATTTTGTTACACTCTGCACTGTTACATTCTGTTACTCTGTTACATTCTGTTACACTCTGCACTGTTACACTCTGCACTGTTACACTCTGCACTCTTACACCCAACAACAAGGCAATTCTTCACACTCACATGAGGTTTAATATAAATGTATATATATATAAATGTATATATATATATATATATATATATATATATATATATATATATAATATAAATGTTATATAGACTGTAATAGACTATTCATCCACAGACATCCGGAGACCTCACATCCGGTCCTATAAATGTAAGAGTGCATTAAAGAACATTAGTCTAAATTTTAAAATATGAAAAAGGAAGCTGTGGTTGTATTACATAAGGCTGGTGTTTCCAGTGAAGCAAATCAAGTGATGCGCCATTAAGTGTGCGGTGAACATATATATACTCAGCAAAAAAAGAAACGTCCTCTGAAGTGAGGCTCAAACAAACCTGAGCCCTGGAGGTGTGAGGCAACAGTGCTATTCACTACTATATATATATATATATATATATATATATATATATACACACACACACACACACACTCTAATACTATATATACACTGCGGAGATACTAACCGCATGCCATAAAGTGAAAAAGTGGGGGAAATTACTCAGCAAAAGCAACCGTGTCTTCCTCGTTATATCTAGTTGCCCATGGAGCAGGTGATTTCACAACTCATGAAGAGTCATGTTCAGCTTAATGATGGAAAGAGTTGAAAAACTGCATAAGGATTATGGAAAAAACTGCAACCAATTAAAAAAAAAAAGAAAAAGAAAAAAAGCAATAGTTGTGTATTTGCTGTTCTAATCTCATGATTGAGTCAGACCTCGACTGATCGTCTTCTAGAGCTATACCGCTAACATACTGCTTTATTATATAGTCTTACTGTGAAAAGAACATGAATGAATAAATGAATGCACAACAAGATTATATAGTTTCATGGTAAACCTTTGCAGAATTCATTACAACAGAAGAAGAAACAAGATGAGGATGATGTAAAATATTGCATTTTTATTGCTTCAGTGTTGTTGTGTTTTCAGGCATGAAGGATCACCGAATCAACAACTGGACTCCTGTTACCTCAAAAAACACAGATTATCAGCATTTTAAAGACCATCGGTACATTATTGGTAAATTATGAGAATCACTGTATTATGAAAATATATTTGATTGGATTTCCGGTGATGTAACCAATGATTTCACTCAGCAGCAATTTTCTAATTACATGTTGAACGCCTGATCGCAAAACAAAGAAAAATATTTTTACACAAACAGCATAATGATTTTTAGACACAATAAGGCACTTTCTCTGTAAGTAAATGACACATATGACTCTTATTAAAAAGCCAATCACGGCTAGACAGCAGTATTTTTCAGATGACTCTTAACTTGGCAGCACATTTGGTTTTGGGAAGAAAAAACCCACAGTGAAGGGAAAGTCCCATCTCGTCACCACAGCAGAGGGAACTCCAGTTTGCTGAAGCCAGGATCTTCCCTCAATTGCCAATATGTTCCATTGCTGATCCACGAGTCGTCTTCAGACCACCTGATAATAAAACCAAAAAGAGAGAAATTTACAAACCACACCGATCATAAGTAACCTGTTAATCCTGTTAAAGTTTCGCAGCCAAAAGAACCCAATTTAGTTAAAGATTGCAAACAGAAACCGTTCACTTTCACAGTGAGAGTGACCGGCAGACAGTGGTCTGAAAACTCCAAGGGTTTTAGTCCCTAGGACTAATGGTAACACACACACACACACACACACACACACACACACACCTCTCATTAGTGTAGAGCTTTAGTGCAGACACATGAACACCCTGCCAGAGGAGACTGCAGCACTGGGGGTCTCCAGACACTAAAGAGGCCTGGACAGAGCGACAGTTTCCATGGAGAACTCTCTCATCTCAGTGCCTCAGGCACCGATCGCAAAACCTGAACAGCTGGATGTCTAGGTGCTGCTCATAAAAACAATAGAGACTTTAATGATAATTGGAGCTAGGCTGTCCTCATGGGACAGAGCAGTACCCGTCCCACTCAGGACAGCACGTCTCTCACTTCTTACAGCACACAGGCCCATTTAATCTCCAACAGTCTAGACCCAAAGCTTTGGACCAGACCAACGGGCTAATCTGGTAGATATTGAGTCAGAACTCGGGTTTTACCACATGGGGATGGTGAATGTTCCCCAGGCTACTCAGCAAAGAGACAGAGGGTTTTAGTAATCACACTCAGATTTATATTTGGTGGTACTGAATGCACAGTTAGTCCACTGAATGCGGTTATTAGCTCTGTCAAGTTAAACCTTTATTTGTCACACGTACACTACAGGAATAAAAGTATCTGGTCAATCCATCAGTGACATTGTGTCCAAACACATTGACTCCAATATGGAGTCGGTCCGCCTGTTGCAGCTATAACAGCTTCCACTCTTCCACAAGATGTTGGAGTGTTTTTGTGGGAATTCGTCACCAATCATCCTGTAAAGCATTTATGAGGTCAGACACTGATGTTGGACAAGAAGGTCTGGCTTACAATCTCCATTCCGGTTCATCCCAAAGGTGCTCGATGGGGTTGAGGTCAGGGCTCTGTGTTCGGGCCAGTCGAGGTCTTCCACACACAACTCATCAAACCATGTCTTTATAGTCCTTGCTTTGTGCACTGGGTCACGGTCATGTGGAACAAAAAAGGGTCTTCACCAAACTGTTGGCACGACGTTGGAAGCGTCACATCGTCCGAGATGTCTCGGTATGTTGAAGCATTAAGAAACCCAGTGAAGGGATCTGACTGAAACACCTGAATTCAATTAATTATTAGGTTTGGCCAAATACTTTTTTCCATATCATGTACATTACTGCACCCTGAAATGTTTTTTTTTTCCATCACCAGCACATGATTGAGGGCCTCACTTAAGGGCCCAACAGTGGTAGATTGGTTGAGCTGGGGTTTGAACCACTGACCTTTTGATCTGAGCCTTAACCCGCTAAACTACCGCCGCCCCGTCCCTTACACCTAAAGTGTAAAATACTGTATTACTGACCAGAGGCTTCACATAAACAGACACGAGTGTAAATCACTGGACTAAACTCGTCTCTGTAGCCGTGTGAGCAAAAGTTCATGAGCAAAACTATTGGAAGTAAATAACACTTAATATTTAGGTGAATATGCCTTGCTTGCAATAACTTCATCACCGCGGTCACACACTGACATCACCCAACTGGTGCATTCCTCTGGTGTGACGTGTTTTTAAACAACCGATCTATCAGGACAAACCTGGACAAGAAGAAATACCTGTTAGACCTAAACCAAAGATGGCATGTTCTAATGTGTAATACATATCTAGAAGTGAAGGTTATGAACTCAGAGCGAGATTTCTGATCTACAGTTTCATATTATTGTATCTTAAACCCAAATGTACAGTACATCATTTAGTGTACATCAAAAACAAAAGAAACAACACTGCAATACTTCAGAGCAGAGTGTATATACACACATATAAAACATGGAAATGCATTGATTAAGATTACTCTAGATCTTAAAAAACTATTTGAATTTCATTTCAAGAAAATTATTTGCACTCATTACGTCGGACACACCCTTAATTTAAACCTGGGATTAAAGATTCACTCTCACTGTCCCAGTCTGAAATAAACCACCATAATTACCACCTCGTTTAAATCCCCGTTTTTTCACACAAACAGATTTGTTGCTCTTTCAGAAAGGTCAAATTCTTTAAAGTCAAAGGGTTAAAACTGTCCTGATCCGTCTCCACCGGATCCGACCAACATTTCTTCCCCAAATTCCCATTTTCTGATTAGGGACTGAATGAAATAGAAATACTGCATAAAAAAACACCCTTGTCATTCTTTTGGTACCAGTGCCGAATGAGTTTGTTCCCATAGCTCCCAGTTCCCTTAGTGGCATGTTGAAGGGCCCCGAAGGACTCGAACACTATTTTGGTAAAAATCATGTCTATATCAATTCTATATGTCTATATCACCGCTTTAAATCAATGCAAACTCAGTCTAAAGACTTTAATGTCTGAACCCCAAAGAACTTTTCTTCCCGTCCAATAAGCAAATCTAATATTACTGATTCCCCTTAAAACTGGTGAACTGCATCTCCCCGTGGAGGAGCAAACCTCCGGTAAATATAACGATCTCCTGCTTTAACACTGGCCTTGTTCTGAAATTCTTTACATAATTAAGTACAAAAATCAACACCTCAGTGTCGCCATGGAGATCGTCCCAAAGAACTGAGGTTTAGAGAGCAAGACTTGCGTGATATTAGACTAGTGTTCCTAATAAAGTGTCCAGTGAGTGTATGTTCGTTAACATGTGCTCACACTGGTATATAAGACCTGCAGAGGTGACATACTTGAAAAAGCGAGGAGTGTGAGTCAGGCCTTTCTCCTCTAGTGACCTCCTTCTCTCCCTCTGCAGCGACTCGATCCTTTCTTTCTGTTCTTCTGCTCCAGCAACATCTCCCTCCTCCAGCAACCTGAAACCAGCACACAAAAGTAGTGTGTGTGTGTGTGTGTGTGTGTATACACACTCAGTCAGGACACTTGTTTTACACACACTCTGCTCAGATTTTAAAAACGATTTAACAGAAAAGTTCTCCCTTAACACCCGACTGGGAAGCCAGTGCGAAGACCTCTGGGTTTCAGTTCCGTACGTTAACAATATGTTCCTGCTACAGTACAGTACTGGAACCATCCATTACAGTGGGCTGGAACTGGAAAGCAGATGATCTTGTGCCACAGATCAAAGCTCCAGGCTGCATTTAGTTGCATTTCACGGCTGGTTTTGGAGACACAATGAGGCTACAGTACATTTAATAATTAGACATTTTATAAATCACCTTCTAATGTGTGTGTGATTAGAGTAAAGAGCTGATACACGGCTATCGTCATTAACAGATACAGTACATACGAATTTAATCCGTTCCGGAGGTGAAACGTCATATTGTGAATTTTTGCCTATAAAATCAATCAGAACATTTAGTAAAGACATGTAAATAAAGTGTAATAAATAAACATTAAACCTCACTGAACTTTAATTTATGATTCCTCTTGGCACCAGCTGCTTTACAAACTAAACTGAAACTAAAGTGTCTCCCTGTCCTGGGACCCGTCGTGCTACAGAACGTCTTCAATCTTACGCAGAATTCAAGAAACCAATAAAATATGTATGTAAACTGACTTCGCTTGGCTTTCCACTTTAAACACGGAACGCTCGTAAGATGATACACAGATACACATGGTTAAATGTATAATATAATTTATGACAAAAGTATTATTGTCTTTATTACAATAGCGTTTATCAGCATCTCTGTCAAAATGGAGAAAAACATGGAAGTATTGTGATGCACAGCGACATAGTGGAGCATCAGAGCTACAGGAGGGGAGTGAGAGAGTCTGGAGCTCAGCAGGTGATGTCTGAGGAGTAAAGGTAGGGTATTACTGTGTGTGTGTGTGTGTGTGTGTGTATGTGTGCGCGCGCATGATTACCTCTGGTCTGGTCTGAAACGTGTATCTGTTGGGGGTAAGAATGGACGTATACTCTCATTCAGCTCGTTTAATTCAACAGTAAATTGAGTGAAGCCGTAGTATTGCTCATAATCCTCAGGCATGGGGTCTGATCACACACACACACACACACACACACACACACACACACACACACACAACACAAAATATTCAGACTTTCATCAGATAAATCGTTATTAAATTGACAGCACTGCAGATCTTATTCATCACTTACTGGCTCTCCAGATGCAGATGGCTGAGGGCGGAGCCCCGAGATACAAGGCCTCGTTCCATTTACCAAACAGTGAGTGAACCACGTGTCCCTTGGAATCAGTGACGACCGCTTCAACATCATTACTGTTTAAACTTCTAGACTTGGACTGAAACACAACATACAGAGAGATAACATTACATCACTACATTACATCACTACATTACATCACTACATTACATCAATACATTACATCACTACATTACATCACTACATTACATCACACTTAAATATTCGTGCTCTTTAATAAGCAAATGGGACACACAGATGTTTAGTCCCAATCCTGTGAGTTCCCATCACATTAGGTGTGTGTGTGTGTGTGTGTGTGTGTGTGTGTGTAAATGCTTTTACTTTCACTACTAAACAGAGCTCTGATTCCTACTTCACATCGTCCCACATGGCTGAATAGGAAATGTACTGAATCACATTAATCACTTCAGTGACGTTGCGGTTTAACGACTCTTTGTATTTCATATAAAAAAATACACAACAGTGATTGTTTTTGGTCACGCGCTGTACACACACTGAACGGCCATAACATTACATTACGCCCACATTGTGCCACTGTGGAAGCTCTGACCCCTCGGGACGTCATGACCCGGTCACTGGGGTGCGTCATGGTGTCCGGCACCAGCATGTTGGTCGAACAGGTCAGAAGGTCTGTTGTACCTTAAGGAATGTAACTTTGCAGATGCCGGCGTCTTCTGTAGCCGTGGTGTTTTTGATCGTCATCTCGCCGTAGTGCTCTATCCAGCGCTGTCCACTTAGGATGTTATGGATACAGGACGTGACCCGATTCAGCTCATAATGATCCCCAAAACTGTGACAGAGGGAGACAGAGAAAAATCAAAAGGAAGAAAAAACACCAAATGATAGATGAAGGAATGATATACGGTTGGGGGGGGAGGGGAGGGGGAGGGGGATGTCAGTCTAGTTACCATGGCAACACTATATGAGTGGTTCCCATTGGGACAATCTCCATGGACTTGCCCCAAAATTTGTTCTTCCATCGGATGTCTAAGAGAGAGAGACCAAGCTGTGTTTTACATGTGATAGATTTCACCAGAACATTATTATTTAATGGACCTGAAAAAATGACACACACTTTAACTTGAAAAGTGAAAGTCCAACTAGGTGACTGTTGTATTTATTCCCATTTCATGACCGTGGTTGGACCTCCAGTCAACATTCACAGGCTTATTCACACACTACAGAACATTTGGGAACGCCAATCACCCTAACCTGCATGTGTTGGGAGGAAACCAGAGAACCCAGAGGAAACCCACCAGGAACGGAGAGAACATGCAATCTCCATGCACACAGACCCCGAGGCAGGAATCGAACCCAGACCCTGCAGGCGAGAGGCAACAGTGCTAACCACTAGCCCACCGCGCTGCCATAATCCTACACACCGCTGCCATGACTCAACTCAAGTTTTAAAAAAAGGCATTGATGAACTTTTGAAGTGTGTATAACATTTTTTGGGCCTCATTTTGCTTCTTTGATGTGCAACACTATATTTATGTTTAATATATTTATTATGAGCTCTAACTCTTTACACACCAGCTGAGAGCTCCAGAGGAAGAAGCACAGAGAGCAGGAAGTTTTCACGTAGGAACTTAACTGCCTCAAAGCGTCTTTGCTGAATAGTTCAAATTTAAGCGTAATTAGTGTTGTTTCTGTTTCAGTAGGATCTGATTTCTGAGAGATAAAGAAACTTCTTGACGTGTTTGTGGGTTTGATGTGATTTTTTTTAAATATGTATTGAAATGTAAAATGTTTGTGACGTCCTTGATGAAGCTCGTGGAGCTCGTGAAGCCTGTATCAGGACGCGTGGCTTATCGCGGATGCATGAACGCCTGTGGGGCATCAGGAAGGACCATCAGGAAATTCTGGAGTGAAATGTCCATGCAGGGACAGAAAGCTGTGTCTTAGTCACATGTCCAGAGTCTTCCAGCAGGACAAAAACACTGAAGCTGGAAAAGCACACGAGTGCTGAAACTCTCAGTCGAGAGAAAGAACCCTGATGATTAAGTGGAAGGCTATCAATAATTTTGTCTCTCTCTCTCTCTATGTGTGTGTGTGTGTGTGTGTGTGTGTGTGTGATGTGTTCTTACCCTGCCAAAGTGTAAAATTTTTGGATTCGCAGTGGCACGCAGACACAGGAGGGTGGTGGCTGACCTGGGGAACAGGGAAACACAGTGTGCCTCAGCGAGTACTCGCATGAGTGTGTGTGTGTGTGTGTGTGTGTGTGTGTGTTTGTGGCCTCGTGCGTGCTTGTGTGTGTGTGTGTGTTGTATACCTGCTCCGAGATAAAGCGGAAGCCTTTGTCTGGACGCTCACACTCGTACGTCTCGCCCAGTAAAGGGTTAAAAGGTTTTTTTGCAGCTCTGGTAAAAGTACACGCGTACCCAGACACTGCGAATGCTGTAACATACACCTACACACACACACACACACACACACACACACACACACACACACACACGTAAGCTTCAGATAGCTCAGTGTTCACATCACGCAGGACCTGTCATGGTCACATCAACACCCTGGTGAAAAAGGCCCGGCGGCGTCTCCACCACCTCAGACGCTCGAGAGACTCAGACGTGTCCTCCAGGGTGCTCAGGAACTTCTCCTCCAGCACCATAGAGAGCATCCTGACGGGAAACATCACGACCTGGTTCAGGAACAGCACCGTGCAGGACAGACGAGCTCCACACCGAGCTCCCTGACCTGCACTCGATGACCAAGACCAGGAAGATGGTGAAGGACCTCAGCCACACCAATGGACTCTTCACTCTGCTGGGGTCAGGAAAGCGCTTCCGCTCGCTGAAGTCCAACACAGAGAGACTGAGAAGGTCTCAGGCGACCACACGGGACTGAACGCTCTGCTCCTACAGCACTCAGCACTTCAATGCACATTTTCACACTTAACTCATTTACACACACTTTACTGCTACGCTCATGACTGGACATTTACATTTTATCTCATCTCAATTCTGTGTTTTTGTTATTACTTATATATAATGTAAGTTTTTTATATTTTCTACACTGTAAATATTTTAATAATATTATAATATTTCAATATTGTTGATTAAATATTATTAAAATATTACAAATTTATATTCCTGTCTTGTTTAAATATTTTTTTTATACTCTATATTTCTTGTATTATTATTATTATTATTATTATTATATTCTTATTTCATATTCTTTAATTTAGAATACTTGCTTTCTCTTTTAATCTCAGGGTCCTGGGCGTGTGTTTAAACACATCACACTGTGCGTGCCTCGTGCCCGCCCGCTGTGACCCGTGAGTGTGTATGTGGGGTTTGTTCTCACCATGCGCATGTGTG
>NC_071127.1:18962500-18990000 GCF_024256425.1 Clarias gariepinus | reverse complement strand
AAGTGTGTAAATAGTGTGTAAGTGTGTTAATAGTGTGTAAGTGTGTTAATAGTGTGTAAGTGTGTAAATAATGTGTAAGTGTGTAAATAGTGTGTAAGTGTGTAAATAGTGTGTAAGTGTGTAAATAGTGTGTAAGTGTGTAAATAGTGTGTAAGTAGTGTGTAAGTGTGTAAGTAGTGTGTAAATAGTGTGTAAGTGTGTAAGTAGTGTGTAAATAGTGTGTAAATAGTGTGTAAGTAGTGTGTAAATAGTGTGTAAGTGTGTAAACAGTGTGTAAGTGTGTAAACAGTGTGTAAGTGTGTAAATAGTGTGTAAATAGTGTGTAAACATTGTGTAAATAGTGAGTAAACAGTAAGTGTGTAAATAGTGTGTAAGTGTGTAAATAGTGTGTAAACATTGTGTAAATAGTGTGTAAACAGTAAGTTGGTAAGCAGTGTGTAAGTGTGTAAATAGTGTGTAAGTGTGTAAATAGTGTGTAAGTAGTGTGTAAGTGTGTAAGTAGTGTGTAAATAGTGTGTAAGTGTGTAAGTAGTGTGTAAATAGTGTGTAAGTGTGTAAGTAGTGTGTAAATAGTAAGTGTGTAAACAGTGTGTAAGTGAGTAAACATTGTGTAAGTGTGTAAACAGTGTGTAAATAGTGTGTAAGTGTGTAAACAGTGTGTAAACAGTGTGTAAACAGTGTGTAAATAGTGAGTAAGTATGTAAACAGTGTGTAAATAGTGTGTAAGTGTGTAAATAGTGTGTAAGTATGTAAACAGTGTGTAAATAGTGTGTAAGTGTGTAAACAGTGTGTAAACAGTGTGTAAATAGTGAGTAAGTATGTAAACAGTGTGTAAATAGTGTGTAAGTGTGTAAACAGTGTGTAAACAGTGTGTAAATAGTGAGTAAGTGTGTAAACAGTGTGTAAATAGTGTGTAAATAGTGTGTAAGTATGTAAACAGTGTGTAAATAGTGTGTAAGTGTGTAAACAGTGTGTAAACAGTGTGTAAATAGTGTGTAAGTGTGTTAATAGTGTGTAAGTGTGTTAATAGTGTGTAAGTGTGTAAATAGTGTGTAAGTGTGTTAATAGTGTGTTAATAGTGTGTAAGTGTGTAAATAATGTGTAAGTGTGTAAATAGTGTGTAAGTGTGTTAATAGTGTGTTAATAGTGTGTAAGTGTGTAAATAATGTGTAAGTGTGTAAATAGTGTGTAAGTATGTAAACAGTGTGTAAATAGTGTGTAAGTGTGTAAACAGTGTGTAAACAGTGTGTAAACAGTGTGTAAATAGTGTGTAAGTGTGTTAATAGTGTGTAAGTGTGTTAATAGTGTGTAAGTGTGTAAATAGTGTGTAAGTGTGTTAATAGTGTGTTAATAGTGTGTAAGTGTGTAAATAATGTGTAAGTGTGTAAATAGTGTGTAAGTGTGTAAATAGTGTGTAAGTGTGTAAATAATGTGTAAGTGTGTAAATAGTGTGTAAGTGTGTAAATAGTGTGTAAGTGTGTAAATAGTGTGTAAGTGTGTTAATAGTGTGTAAGTGTGTTAATAGTGTGTAAGTGTGTAAATAGTGTGTAAGTGTGTTAATAGTGTGTAAGTGTGTTAATAGTGTGTAAGTGTGTAAATAATGTGTAAGTGTGTAAATAGTGTGTAAGTGTGTAAATAGTGTGTAAGTGTGTAAATAGTGTGTAAGTAGTGTGTAAGTGTGTAAGTAGTGTGTAAATAGTGTGTAAGTGTGTAAGTAGTGTGTAAATAGTGTGTAAATAGTGTGTAAGTGTGTAAGTAGTGTGTAAATAGTGTGTAAGTGTGTAAACAGTGTGTAAGTGTGTAAACAGTGTGTAAGTGTGTAAATAGTGTGTAAATAGTGTGTAAACATTGTGTAAATAGTGAGTAAACAGTAAGTGTGTAAATAGTGTGTAAGTGTGTAAATAGTGTGTAAACATTGTGTAAATAGTGTGTAAACAGTAAGTTGGTAAGCAGTGTGTAAGTGTGTAAATAGTGTGTAAGTGTGTAAATAGTGTGTAAGTAGTGTGTAAGTGTGTAAGTAGTGTGTAAATAGTGTGTAAGTGTGTAAGTAGTGTGTAAATAGTGTGTAAGTGTGTAAGTAGTGTGTAAATAGTAAGTGTGTAAACAGTGTGTAAGTGAGTAAACATTGTGTAAGTGTGTAAATAGTAAGTGTGTAAACAGTGTGTAAGTGTGTAAACAGTGTGTAAACAGTGTGTAAATAGTGAGTAAGTATGTAAACAGTGTGTAAATAGTGTGTAAGTGTGTAAATAGTGTGTAAGTATGTAAACAGTGTGTAAATAGTGTGTAAGTGTGTAAACAGTGTGTAAACAGTGTGTAAACAGTGTGTAAACAGTGTGTAAATAGTGAGTAAGTATGTAAACAGTGTGTAAATAGTGTGTAAGTGTGTAAACAGTGTGTAAACAGTGTGTAAATAGTGAGTAAGTGTGTAAATAGTGTGTAAATAGTGTGTAAGTGTGTAAATAGTGTGTAAGTATGTAAACAGTGTGTAAATAGTGTGTAAATAGTGTGTAAACAGTGTGTAAACAGTGTGTAAATAGTGAGTAAATAGTGAGTAAGTGTGTAAACAGTGTGTAAACAGTGTGTAAATAGTGAGTAAGTGTGTAAACAGTGTGTAAATAGTGTGTAAGTGTGTAAATAGTGTGTAAGTATGTAAACAGTGTGTAAATAGTGTGTAAGTGTGTAAACAGTGTGTAAACAGTGTGTAAATAGTGAGTAAACAGTAAGTGTGTAAACAGTGTGTTTGTGTATATTTGTGTAGAACTGATGTAATGACAGACAATACTTTGTGGTTTAGGATTAAACGTACGCTACATAACAGAAGCCCGGTTTGGTATTTCGATGCAGAGCGAGTGCCGCTTAAACACTTGTGTTCTGTGTTTTTTATTTTATTATTAAATTCCTTTCAGTAACCTGCACTATGTCTGGAACAGCTGAGTCGTTCATCGCACCGTATAGCGTTTATGGGAGTCACGTGACAAAAGAACGAACGACTCCGAGTAGAAGAGCCAGTGAGAAAGAATCGCTCAGTTCTGTTTCCTGGACATAACCTACAGACGGATCACTCTCCGAGACGACTACGGAGTCACATTAAAGATTCGTTCAAAAAGAGCGAATAGTTCATGAACGACTCATCACTAGCAGTTTGTTTTTTCTGTAAAGGCAGAGGTGGATTTTATGAATTCTTTTTATTTTAGAGTGTTTAACTTTTGTAAGGTTACATAATTAAAGTTGAAAGTGCGACTCCATTCAGTGAACCAACAAAAGCTTGATTAAATCAGATAATCGTAGAGTTCTACACATCAGGACGTGAACCTTAATACACTGCTGTAGCTTAACAATATATTTACACACTTTGGACAAGAAGAAATATAAATATAAATTAGTGATGTCAGTCGATTAAAAAATGTAACCGAGTGAATCAGGATTAATCTGATTAATCATCTGGTGATGTTTCCTCAGTCATCTTATTGTACCGCGTAAACATGCTGTTATCACATACCGCCGGGTGACCATTAGGGTAAAAAAAAAAACTGGTAATGTGTTAAACATTAATCAGCCCTAATATAAATACAGACCAACAGGTTAATAAAAAAATACATGTGAAAATCAAGTCTGTTATTACGCAGTCACATGTCTGAGACCAATCAAGAGGATGTGTATGTGTGTGTGTCTGCGTCTGTGTGTGTGTGTATACTCACATCAGCTAATGTTTTGCCATACATCAGGATCCCTTGTTGCAAAAGAAAATATCTCTGTCAGAAAATAAATACAAAGCCAGTGTGATTAATGACGTCATCTCTCAGTACCCATAATCAGATCAGAGCCTGCAGTAGGAAGAGTTTCAGAATGAACAGCATCATCATCATCATCATCCAGACAACTGAATAAAGATAAAAGATGGCAGTGGGGTGAGGGAGGAGGGGCTTTTTAAAAATGCTCTCATTATGACTGATACAGTAAAGATGAACGAGACAAATATAAAGTAAAGTAGTGAGTTTAATCCGTTTTCAATTTAATTCGTCCCAGATGTGAGTTCTTAATGCAAAACGTTGTATTCTGAAATGCATTGTCTCATAGGAAATAATGTAAATGCAGCTAATCTGTTCCAGCCACACAAACATATTACCAATAATACCAATTTCCAACACCATAATCATATTTGTGCATATAAAAACAATCAGAACCTTAAGAAAAGACATGTAAATTAAGTAAAATATAAAAAAATAGACATTAAACCTCACTTTATTAACCTCTGCTTTAAAAACCAAACTGAGAGCAGCTCCCTTTTTTTCTTGCTACTGTCCTTGCTAACATTCTTGGGACACACGGTGCTATGTCACACTAAACCTTGCACAAAATGTAAAAAAAAAAAAAAAATAATAATAATAATACAATAATAATAATAATAATAACACACAAAAAAAACACCAAGCACGAGGAAAATATGCACATGCACCTGTGGGAATCGAACCCAGACCCTGGATGCTAACAGGTGCTAACCGCTAAGTAAAAGTTCTCCGGTATAGTCACTGAGCCAGACTCAGCTGAATAAGGTTCGTGTATCCGCATGTCCAGTTACACAAGTTCACCAGGTTACATTGTCAGAAAGCTTACATTTTGACTGCTAAATATTTTGGGTGTTGGAGAGGAGACAAAGGCTTTTACAGATATAGGTTTGTCTGGAGCCCTGTGATTGTGTCTCATCAGCTTTATTTGACCTTTATTTGACCTTCCTGGCTTTTCATTATCATCACATGATAAAGAACGTGTCATTTTAACACAGACACAATGTTGTGTAGAAATGTGTAATTTTCTTTCTAAATGTATACTGCCTTTACCCATAAAAATTATACTATGCCAGAAAAAAATTAAAAAATATATGAATAAATAATTTAATTAAAAATAGGAATTTATTGACTTGATTGCTCTAGAGGACAATATTTCCTCTGAAAGCTGAATGTTGAAGACGAGTAGTCCAGCGACTCAGATCGCTCACCGCTTGGCCCCAGGGTGGACTGCTTTCACACAAGGTGTGTGTGTGTACACTCCTGATGTAAGCTGGAATTAGCCACACACCCGTGTTCTGGGTGGCTCACGGTTCAGGTTCCTGACTCTACCTGGTTTTGCAAACGGTCACGCCTAGCGAGTGATAAAGGGCTAATGAGAAGTAAATTACACAGGACAATAGATTAACACCCAGTATGAGTGCAGATCAATCCCTGCTCTCTGTTTCACCCAGATGAGGATGGGTTCCCTGTTGAGTCTGGTTCCTCTCAAGGTTTCTTCCTATTACCATCTCAGGGAGTTTTTCCTTGCCACTGTCGCCCTCGGCTTGTTCGTTAAGGACTATCTGAACATTTTGATTCATACACATTCACATTTCATACAAACTTAAATAATTCTTTTAAATGTGTAAAGCTGCTTTGCGACAATGACAATTGTTAAAAGCTCTATACAAATTGAATTGAATTGAATAGATAAGGGCTGACCTTGTGCCAGCCTTTCATCGGCCACTTCCTCCTCTTCAGCAGGAAGCCTTCTTGCTCGCTCGGTTTCTGAACGCTGCTCTCCAGCTTCTTCAGGCTCTCCATGAGCTCCCAGCCACCATTCTGTGAGAGACACGGCCAGAAGACATGTTTACATTTATATCACTGCTTCCAGGCATGGCTACAGTACAGAAGGACAGATCTCCATCTTGCCTGTCGGGCATCTTGACCGTTTTCCTTAGACGTCACCGGCGCCTCGCTGTGCTCCTCCATGTCCACGCCTGTGCAGTGGGGACTACTGTAGAAAGAGACAGAGACGGGAAAGACAGTAATCAGACGCCAGGAAGACGAGTCGGTTCAACATTTTTTTTGCGTTTTACAGATTTGCTTTCATCTCTAACTGGGACTGATATAAACCCACTACAGACCAGCGTGATGTGACTGGTGTGTCGACTGTATGTGTTCATCTCTACACTGTAACGTCACCATGACAATTTCTCCACATTACTCAGAGTCATATTCAGGATGTGAATCATCATTCTACAACAATACTGGGGATTTCAAAACTATAAAATAACACATATGGAATTAGGTAATTACGTAACAACAAGAAAAACAACAGTTAGTTGTTATTTTAAGACACAGAGGTCAGCCTTTCTGTAATAGTTCTTGCAAGAACAGTATTGTCAAGTGCATTTGCAAAATCCGTCAAGCACCATAATGAAACTGGCTCTCATGAAGGCCGTCCCAGGAGGGCGAGACCAAAACCTACTGTACCTCTGCCCCAGACGAGAAGTTCATTTAGAGTTATCAGCCTGAAAAATGACCAATTAACAGCACCTGAGATTAGAGGCGTTATGAAGTCTTTACAGAGCAGAAGTAGCAGAAACATCTCACCATTAACTGTTCAAAGGAGATTAATGCATTTTTTGGACGCCTTCAGCCTTTACAATGTAGAAAGAAATAAAAATCAGGAACCATCATGGAGTTAGAAAGTGTTCCAAAACTTTTAAACGGTACTGTGTATCATACTGAAATACACACACACACACACACACACACATCCGTGTGCTGGAGGACTTGTAATGGCTGTTATATACGATAAATCAAAAAAAGTTCGACTGTGTGCGTCTGTGATCATAAGTAATAGCACTCAGTTATGGAGCAGCGTTGTAACTAAATACTGCATAAGTGGGGGGGGGGGGGGATTTTAGGAAGCTGGATCATGGAACACTAAACAGGGTTTACATATTAAAATGATATTATTGAATGAAGTCCAAGTATGTCGTGACCTCGTCATTACACAACACCTGTGTGAAGCCACACGGTAAATGTAGGGTTTATATAACTGCAGTCAATCATTAATCAGTGATTAAATTAAACTTCACTGTGAACATGACTGCAGTACAACGGTACCTCCGTATACACGTTTAATTCGTTCCTGTAGCCAGCTCTTAAACTGATATGGCGTATTGTGAAACACTTTGTCCCACTGGAAATAATGTAAATACAGATAATCCGTTCCTGCCACTTAAAAATATGACCAATATTACCAATCCCTAAAACTATAATCATATTTGTCGATATAAAATATTCAAAACATTTAGAAAAGACATGTAAATAAGGTAAAATATTAAACCTCATTTAACCTTAATTTATGATTCCTCTTGGCACCGGCTGCTTTAAAAACTAAACTGAAAGCAGCTCACTTTTCTTCTTGCTACCCTCCTTGCCTATATTCTCAGGACCCGTGGTGTTATGTCTTCACTAAACACACAAAAAAAAAGTAAACTCTCCACTGACGCAAACAAGTTGTGAATGGCTTCCAGGTGGCGTTCGGTTCGGCTCAGTTCGCATCCTGAGTCAGATTTCTTATGTGCGGCGTTCGTATGCTGACGCACCGCTGTACTTCAGGTCAGAGGTAATGACGCGTCTCACTGCCCAAACTGTAGGAGAACTTTAACCACTGAGCTAGCGCTGGCGTACGCGAGCTGAGTGTGTGTCTCTGAACTGCACAGTGAGTTATCATGAAGACTGTGAGATACAGGACATGCAGATATTACAGTCTGATTATTCCTACTGTAACAATGTGTACTGTTCTGTTCTGTCACAGCCAGTCAGAGCTTTAAAACAATAATCACATGATAACAAGATTTTTATTACACGACTATTACACCACTGTGTCCAGGCGACTACTAGGCACTTTACATGTTTGATTTACATGTTGTTTTATACAGGACTGCTTCATCACTAGGTGTGTTTACATGGAGCCCAATATTTCATTATGATGGGAATAAAAGCTCTACAGGAATAAAACCACAGCGTTTGACCATCTCAGTGGGAACAGTCTGACCTGACATGTAGACACTTCATCTGATCGTTTCTCTCTTGTTAAAATAAATCTAAACTTTCTGTGCACGTTTGCCCCACGCTGGGGTAACACTAGGTGACATGAGGAGTCCATAAAGGGGGAAATCTAGATTAAACTCAACAAACAACTCAAACAAGTTCAGACTTTCATCCACTTGGTCTCTGACTGAGGAAAGAGCTCTGATTGGCTCACATTTCATACGCAGTGGAGCATCTAATCAATCATCAATAGGCTGATCATCAAGTTCCCATCATAATGATCATCATAAGCTGATTTTATGTAACCAATCACCACACAGATGGTGAGCTTTTTTTATTAGACAACATGGAAATACGACGTCTTCTGTTCTTTTCCAGCAGATTAAACTCTTCACAGTTACATCGTATATTAAGTTATATGATCCACCCTCCATCTAGGGACCTCTGTAGTCCATCTAGGGACCTTGAAGGCCAACAGTAGCCATTTTATTTACTCACATTTTACATCTAGTCTAGTTGACCTCTAGTCACACACACATTCACACACTACGGGCATTTTGGGAACAGCAGTTAGCTGAATGTCTTTGGGCTATGGGAGGAAACCGAAGTACTCGGAGAAAACCCACCAATCATGGGGAGAACATGCAAACGCCATGCAACCAGACCTGAGGCGGGAATCGAACCGGACCCCTGGCAGAGCGAGGTGTATGTGTAGTATAGGTAAGGGGTCCGCTAATCTGTTGAGGTTTCCGAAACCGCACACAAAAAGAGCTCAGAGGATCAGTGATGTCTGTGAGGAACCTCATGAGAAATGCCATCAAACCCAAATCAACCTAATTCTCAGGGTCTCTAAGTCTCAGACCTAAAGGTGTGCAGTCGTGCAAATCCACTTCTACCCAGAGTTCTCACCACATGGAGACCACTACTGCCTGCTGAGGATGGAGGAACAGTCTGCTTATAGACACATGTGAGTACTGAGGACACTTAATAAACACTCGGATTGGGAAACACACATGATGGCGATGACGACAATCACTCGAGTCACTGAAACTGCCAGAACAGTTCCCCGAATCTCCATCAGTGCTTCAACAAAATCAACTAAAACCAATTTCCTGTCATACAGTTGAACTTTGACCTTACAGCACAGTATAGTACTTATCAAAGAGACTGATTTATGGTCTCACTATCTGGAATCACCCAAATGAGGAGGGGTTACCTACTGACTCAGGGTTTAATCTCAGGAGGTTTTTTCCCTCGTCAGCTTCGGCTTGCTTATTGGGATAAACATTTTTCTTGTAGAGCTGCTTTGTGATGCCGTCCAATGTTAAAAGTGCTATTCAAGAGTGAGTCAAAAATTATCCCCACTCCGGGTGTATTATAACTTCTGTGGAATATTAAAACTTCTCTTATCAATACTGCCAAGGCTACAGTTTCCCCAGCGTGTCCATCGGACTCTCACCTGTTTGGTCCCCTGAAAGCAGCCCTGTGAGGACGAAGATTCACTTCTGATAAAGAAGTAAATACAGCGGTGCAGTAGTGACTTGCAACTCAGCCTAAAACATTTTTAAGCAGAAATACATAAGCCAGTTGACAGACGGACAAGGTGTATTAAAAGACAAGGAGACTATGTTGCAAAATTATGTATTTGTCTTAATTTAAGTTAAATTAAAATGCATTCTAAAGCCAAAGTGCAGATAATTTGACTCAACTAACATTTGTACTGCATTGAATATAAATCCAGGTTCATTCTGTATCATGTTGATGAAAAAAATCTGAACCAAGCTCTATGAGTCATCATGTTTGACATTAACCTTACACACCAGTGTGACGGTGTGGGGAAAGATTTAACACCCTTCAGAGGCGTTCCTGTAGTGCAGAACGTTCTCAGTGTCTCAGCGTTGTTGTTAACCCCAGCACGGCTACAGTTCATTCAGACTCAAGTAGAAACGTCCATTCTGTATTCTAACATTTCACAAGACATGAACAGGATGAGACGAGGCAGACGGCCTGCTCGGAGTAAAACAGCCAGGTCGTCAGATCTGTAGCAACTCAATCGCTTTCATGTGGCACCACAATTCTGCACAACACATCCAGCATCGTGTAGCTGACGTCCTGAGGCTGGTTTACATGCGACTCACAAATCAAAACATTAAGAGATAAGAATCTTGCGGTTTTTCTACCCACATCAGATATCACTGATAAAGACGAGACACGCATGATAAACTGCATGAGCAGGGAGACAGTCATGTCTCAGAGTAACAAAGCATTTTCACTGTCTGGGGAGAATTCTTAAAAACCTTCTAGATGACCATGTAATAAAATAAATAAATAAATAAATAAATAAACAAACTATTCGATGTAATAAAATAAATAAATAAATAAATAAACTATTAGATCCCTGACGTCCACGTGCCAACGCTGAAAACAACAAAAATATATTTCTGTTAAAGCATAAAACATTCCTAGTTCCCAGTAGTGTGAACAAGCGATATCATAGGACATACTAGGCCATGACACATGAGGTCATAAGATCAATCCGAGCTCGTTCTGGTACTTTGACATCACTTTGTATTGACATGATGCACTTCTAATTACTATAATTAGCCAGAAATGCAGAAAGAAACAAGTCTGGTTAGTGTGTAGCCCGCATATACCCAGATATCTATTGTGTACCTGTTATACAATATCCATATGGAAAGTTTGTTAAAGTAAAAGCAGCTTATTCAGTAGAACGCTGTAGAGTTGTGGTTACAGTGTGTTTCATGTCCTGATACTATTTCCCTCTTTTATAGCAGTTAACTGATTCACATAACAACTGTTTAGGTTGAACCGAATCACACACCCGCTCACACACCCGTTTAGATGAACACCACCTAGCATTTTCACACACTAACCCTCACAATATTTACTGCTGCTATTTGTACAAGAACTTTTCTTTGCCGCTACTAACACAAAATGTTTACTCCATTCACCATCTCATGGACATTTTATTTTAAATTTTATTATAAAATAACAAAATAAGTATCATTCTGTAAGGTTCAGTATCTAAGCCTTGTTTAGGCCAAGTTGTACTCCCTGTTCGGTAATCGGAGAGTGAATCACAGATGAGAAATGGAAAAAGTAGATAAAAGGATAAAGATGAAGTTTTGTCTTAAAACCACTCCAGCGTGTTAAAATTCACTTATACCACTTCAGCGCTGTTATTTCAGCCAAAGTGAAAATATGAACTAATCCCAGTAAAAATATTCACTTTATCTTTTCTAATTAATATCTATTGGTGCAGGTGTGTGTTTACATTGAGACAGTAGCGCATTAGTAGATTATTTTAAAGTAGATTATTAAATCTGGCACAGACTTTCATAACTGTTCATAACATCACTTTTACTCCACATTTCTAATGATTTCACTTGTGGTGCAGGTTAAACTTCAAGCAGATATCGAAGTATTGAAAAAGTTTCATTACATTCTGTCCAGCAGTCAATTTAAGCCCCGCCCAGAGTTTGACGCATACGCAGTACGCCGTCTAAACTTGGGGTCTGTATTCTAGTACATACTGTACGTACAGTAACTGCTCATATCTTCACTTTTACTCAACATTTTGAGTTCATTTATTAAGCAGGTTTAACTTCAGGCAAATACTGAAGGACTGACAAAGTTCCTTTAAATTCTGTCCAGGCGGTTTTGTGTGATGCTGTGACATATTTCTGGCTGGACAGACAGACAGACTGAATAATTCTCAGACTGGTTTCTGGTCCTCTGATGTATGAAACGTAAAGATATCATTGGAATAGCGAGTTCGGACCAACGTACAGACAAAACCTTCCTTTTATTTATATAGTTGTAGCATTTCGGTCCTGGAGGAACGTTGTTTCGTTTCACTGTGAACTGAACTGGAGGTTGAAATGACAATAAAATCCTTCTTCACTTGAAAGTTTAGTCCTTTAATACAGACCAAGTGCCACTTAACAACCTCCCTAGGAAGCTCCACACTACCCTTCAGTATCCTGGCTGATATCAGATGAAATCAGAGCAGACAGACTTGTGTTACAGCTTCACCTGGACCCCCTGCTGCCCCCAGCACTGACCTGTCAATCACTCAACACATCCCTGCGCAGCAACAACAGCGCGCGCGCCCACACACACACGCACACACACACAGACACACGAGCCCGCGCGCGCGCGCACCTCCAATTCGCTCGAGCTCATTGATTCATGTAGTTTCAGCCTACGTGGCAGAGCTTCCACCTGTAACACACACACACACACACACACACACACTGCAGGAACACACTCCTGGTACTCAGAGGAGTAACACCGTGTATCTCTGTGTGTTAACCTTCACTTCCGTATGGCTGATACACAAACCCACCTGGAGCGCTTTGATGTCTTTGATGTGTATCTGTTTGAAGTCTTCCTGTCACATTATTTTCATGTCGTCATTTATTCCCCCGGGATCAATAAAGGAAGAGTTTCACATCTCTCGCACGTTCTCGTGTATGTATCTGCGTGTTGACCCGCGTCCTCGGGTACTTCCTGCTCTCACACACACACACACACACACACACAGGTTACAGCCCCGAGCAGCGAGCTCTGTGGAGTGGAATGTGTGCGGCGCCCGGTGGGCGGGGCCAGGGCCGAGTCAAACTCCTGGCGACCAATCAGAATTGAGCAGCGCGCGGCGCGAGCCAATCAGCAGCCAGGACTGGAGTTCCGTCCCACAGGTAGCAGTGATGTCACTTCTGAATCTTTTTGGTGAGTCAGATCATTTGATTCGGATCACCATTAAGAGCCGACTCTTTCCGTGCTTTGCATTCTGACTGATCTTACTATTCTAAAGTAAATAATGTTGTTCGCAAATGAAAAAAATAAAAAACATCTGTTTCACTGTGACAGGCTGCAAAGTGCCTAAAGACACAATTTAAAACCTGCCTGTTTTCGTAGCAACCTCATTTCCCCTTTCGTCTGTTTTAACCACTTACACTGACATTCAACATCACCAGTCAATTCTGTTCAATTACATTCTAATCAATACAATTGGATTTGTATAGCGCTTTAGCAAAGGTCAGTGTTGCAAGGCAGCTTTACGGAATCACAGGAATATGAAACGTGTGAGAAAATATTTATAAAGCAAAATGTTCAGATTGTCCCTGATGAACAAACCGAGAACCATGATGTGATGGAAATTTGAAGAAATCATGAGAAGAACCAGACCCAACAGAGAACCCATCCTCATTTGAGTGACATCAGATAGCAGGAGCTGTTTTGCATGAAAAAATAAATAGTGTCTATAAGTCATACTGTGTGTTAGACGGCTAGAAGTTCAATATAACAGGAAATGTCTTTAAGTTAATGGAGTATACTGATCACCGGCCTGATCATCTGTCATCATCTGCAGCTGTTTCTCATTGGGGCATACCTTACATTAGATGCTTTTTTATGCTTGAATGATTTATAGTTTATTGTGCTTTCTTGCTTTATTACAATTAAGATCAAGATAAAATTTAATTATTTGCCACATGAGTATGAACCTTACAGACACGTACCTTACAACAGACAGGGTTTAGAGCCAAGGGATCAACAATGGCAGGTTGATAGTGCTATGGCTTGAACCCCTTAAATAATCCATAACTCTCTTCTTGATACATGTGAGAACATACTTACATTACTTACACTCAGGTCCATAAGGTTTGGAAAAATGACATGTTTTGGCATTTGTTCTCTATACACCATCACATAGAATTTGCAATGAAACAATCAATATGTGACTTAAGTCAAGACTTCAGCATTAATTCTTTAATGCGGTCTAACAAAAGTGTGGCATTAACCATTCAGGCAGTGACCACTACAGCCATTTTCAGTCATGCGTATGCATTTTGTTCGGTCCAAAATGGCTTAAATACAACATCAGACAACACAAAGCCATGACCTTAGTTCCACAAACAATGTGTGAGCAGAACTGAAAAATCTCGAGTGAGGCTTCCCATAAACCCGACTGTGAGGATAACATAAAGTAACATAAAAAGCTTATGGAAGGTGAATAGCTTCAATCCTCACAGACTGTATGTAGACTTTTGACCCATGCAGATAAACTCTCTCTGCTGTTATTCTGAAATGCCCTTTTATGGCAATAAAGTACATGAACAAAGTAATAAACTAAATGACTTTAGTTTAAATGAGTTTAAATGTAGATGTGTTTAAAATTTAGGCACATAATAAAATCACCTTTATTAATATTTAAAAAAAGATCTTCTCCACACTCATCATCAGCATATTTTATTATTGTATGAACACAAATAACTGAGTAAAAAAAATGTGTATATAACATATTATAAACTTCCTATAATAATTTTCAGCAATAACAACAGCATGTTTTAGAAAATCTGTGTTTTCCAAATTCATAACCAGTGTTTCATAAAATTTTGTTTAACATCCTAAATGTATTTTTTTCAGCAGAGGCATAACACAAAATAATAATAATAATAATAATAATAAATAAGTAAAAAAATATTACAATAAAAATGAAATAAGTAATAAGTCAATCGGTTTGACTAACGAATACTTCTTAAAAATTAGTTTGTTTGTTTGGTTTCATTTATTTAGTTCTTTAGTTCGGAGCCCTTATATAAGATATTTAGTACCAAACAAGTGCCATACCAGTAGGTTACACACCTGCCAGAATGCAAATTAAAACATAAATTCAAACAAGGAGAAATAAAATTTAAATCACTTGCCAAGTACAGTACAAGTATCACAGATGCCATCTGTTGTTCATTTACATTTTATTCCCATATTGCTCATCAATGCTCGTTTGGTCCATTCCCACAAACAAAGCCAATGTAGCACAAATTGCTTAAAAAAAAAAAAGCCAAGCCTGATCATAACAGAAAGGCACGAGAACACCCAGTGCATCAGAGCCTGCCGTGTGTGGGGCTTAGCAGGCCCAAGAGCGTGGGGCTGCCAACCCAGTCTACAAATTCCACAGATCCCAATCCAACCAAGCATCCATGGGGTACACTGAGTAAACAAGTCCACTTCATAAAGGACCCTTCCTGCAACTCACAGCGCCCATTGGTCAAGCCCCAGGCAGGTCCATGCATTTTGGAACCAGGGTAACTTTTATGCCTTTACGTAAATGTACAGCAGCACAATGAATTTAAAATAAACACTTAAGATGTGAGCAAAGCCAAGTCAAAAGTGTGCTGCATCTTATAGTAATATGTATACGATCAGAAAATATCAGGAATAAAGGAATAACATCTTCTTCTTCTTCTTCTTTAATGAATTTTAAACACACACACACACACACACACACACACACACAAAAGTTATTGTTATTTTAACTGTCCTCACACTATATTAGAGCTGAGATTAAATAATGAGCTCAGAGTTCAAACTGTCAGGTTTAAGTTAAGAATATTTACATCCAATTTATATGTATGGAAATGACAGATACACATGATCACGTGCTCTTCAGGTTGTTTTTCAGTTGTTTCTATGATCAAAAGATCATAATAATAATATGCTTCATAAGATCATAAATATAATATGCTATAATAATAATATCCTTATTGTGAGAGTTTTACATTTTTGTTACTTCATACCCATACTCCAGTAGTGGTAAAAATTACAAGTTATAAAAGCAATGATAACTTTCGTTCTACCGGACATATCCGAAAACCCAAATGCACAGTTTGATGTCTGAACACCCCGGCAAGGCTTCCATATGAGCACATGTATTTTATTTATTTATTTATTTATTTATTTATTTATGTAGTGCTTGGGATTTAATTGATAAACCAAATATATTTAGACAAGTAAACATACAGTTGAAACCTGTTAAATCTCTGATCTTAATCCCACCGAAAATGTGTGGGTGGAACTGAAAAGGTGAAAAGGTGCAAACAAGAAGGCCTACAAACCTGACCCAGTTACACCAGTTCTGTCAAGAGGAGTGGGCCAAAATTCCAGCAAACTATCGTACAGTGGAAAGCTTGTGAAAGGATCCCTGAAACTTTAGGCCCAAGTGAGTTTGGTGCAATTCTACCAAATACTGAGGAAGTGTACGTAAATAATAATAAAAAAAAACCTCAATCAATTCTGATATTTAACAAATACAACAAATATGTTAACATTTATTGATCTAAAACAGAAAAAGTTTCCTCTGATTTAATATTTGACAGTAAAGAAAAAAGATTTTCTGGTATTTGTAAATATCTGGTTTTAACTGTAAATTGCACTGCCAATTTTTAATACTTGGTTACAAATCCATTGAAATGAATGTCTGCCCAACCCACAGACATCACAGGCCACTGGGGCTCCTCTATGGAGATGGTCTACCAGACCTACTTCAGCTGTCTTCTCTCTTGTTTGCTCTTTAGATGTTTTGCCAGAAGCAAAGAAAGTATATCTTAGCTGGATTCAGGTCACGGATAAAAAAAAACATCTTGCCTAAAAAAAAAAATGGTTTGGGGTTGCTCAGTGTTTAAGACATGGACAACTAATTTAAATGTCAGAACTTCAAACCCGACTACCACTTGCTACCACTGTTAAGCCCTTGAACAAGGACCTGGCTGTTCAATTGCTCAGATGTGTAATGAAATAAAAATGTAAGTCTCTATACATATTAAAAGAACATTACATTTTTCAGTGCTAAAATATTTATGGATGAGTCTGTTTGTGTTGAAAATCTAGGGCGGCACATACGTATTTAATTGGATTTACAACATCATATTGGTGCAAATAAAGGGATTTAATATTTAGGTAATTTCGAAATCAAACCATATTTCTATGTTGCATTGGATGAAAAGTGCAATTTCATGCTGAAATCAGTGTATAATAAGTGGATAATGTTGCCAATAAATGCTCCTGAGGGACTTGGCATATTTTGTAAAATCAGTTTGCAATTTAAAAAAAGTTAATTAAACTTTGTAACGCGAATGGCATACAGATGTGTTCAATTAGTGAATACATCTGCCCAACTTTAAACACTGCTTGTCAATGCACATCCAGTATCTTAAAATGTTAGAATTTTTCCTTATATCGCTCAAAAGGGATTTATAACTTCTGAAAAGTATGCTCGATTGCAGCTCTACTCCTGAGGCATTACTGAAGCCTAGATTGATTTGATATCAGCCTTCAGCTCGTCTGTACTGTTGGGTCAGGTGTTTCATATCTTCTTGTTGACAATTGCCAAAAGATTCTCCTATGGGTTTTAGATCACGCAGGTCATCTTTATTGGTCTTTGGGATAAATTTGAATAGATCCTTAGATAATCTGATTACTTAACATGATATACATCCTGTAAGTGAACATTAGCACTCTGCTAAGAGTAAGGTTGTATAGCAATTTAAAATAATTAAGTTTCAAGTTTCAAGTAACATGATTATATGAGAGCCTTTATAATTAACACACAGTGATGCATCTCTATATAAATGTTTTAAATAATGTCAGTATGAACAACACTTTTATTCCAGATGTTTTTATATATGTTTGAAACCAAACACATTAATCACATTTGATCTATAGTACATCTATAGTAAAACAATCGATTTGAGTCAATTAAAATAAGCTACATTGGAGACCAAATATTTATATACAGTAGAATGCACATAAAATATATACTGATGCATCAATTTCCTGTGTTAAGCCAGTTCCATTATTTTCACTAGCGGTCATCCCAAAATAATAGCTAACAGACGGATAGCTTTACACTGTAATTTACTACTGTAAATTAGCTTTTAAGTGTATTAAACCTTTACATAGATTTTTTGCATATTAATTATTTAAACTTAAATCAAACACTTAAAACATTATCTGAGTTTTGACCATGTTTGAACTTTCTGGCTGATGTCAGTTTTGATTCGCCTTTTTTTCAAGAGAGTGAATTTCTTAATTTTTTCAATTTGTACAGTGCCTCAGCTGAAAATCTTTGTTTAAAAAGT
Source organism: Clarias gariepinus (assembly GCF_024256425.1). Taxonomy (NCBI): domain Eukaryota; kingdom Metazoa; phylum Chordata; class Actinopteri; order Siluriformes; family Clariidae; genus Clarias; species Clarias gariepinus. Next base: position 18,972,224 of record NC_071127.1, on the reverse strand, counting down.
CAAACTTGATGCTTCAAAGACCATTCATTCTCTTTTTTCCTGATTTGTATTGATTAAAACAGCGATGAGAAGGCATGATGAAGCTCGCCATGCTTTTTTTTGTTTTGTTTTGTTTTGTTTATTTTTTCATCAGAACCTACTACTTCCTCTCTTCCAAACACGGCACAGACAGCAATGTGTGCATGTGCATACACACACTGCTGTCTGTGCATTACATGCTCACGTTGCTGTCTGTACGGCTGTGCAAGTGCATGCGTGTGCGCTAGTTAGAGATTGTTTCATACTTTATACTTATATTTATACTCAAAAGTTTTCATGGAGAAGATAACCGGAACCTCGGATTACGAGCATAATTCTTTCTGGAAGCGGCCTCGTATTCCAAAACCCTTGTAAACCACATTAAATTTCCCCATAAGAAATAATGAAAACTCAAATTATTCGTTCCACAGCCCCCCAAAAAAATAAAATAAATACAAATAATTAACACTAAATATTAAGTACAATTAAACAAATTAATCTGCAATTAGTCCTTTTTAAAAAAGTAAAAATAAATCCAGAAAGATAAGTGTTTCCATTTGTGCGCACAAGCGCTGTGTATGTGAGAATTTAAAGTAAGCTCCCTTCTCCCCCTTCTCGTCTTACACCGTTACCCTTCCTACACTCTTTTCTCACACACACGCACACAACGAAAACACTGTTTTATCGGAAAAATAAACAAGAAATCTCTTTAATGACACTTGATTGAGCGACACACTAACAAAATCTCTGCTTTAAAGTAAAAATAAAACAAATTAACCTGCACTTTACCCTTGAAAAGAATCGCGACAGAGCAGGTTTTCTGTGTAGGGCAGAGAGAAAGAATGTGGGTGTGTGGGTGTGTGTGTGTGTGGGGATGGGGGTCTGCATAGTTTGCATCTATTTCTGTGCACGATGATCAGTTCATAGTGCAAACTCAGCAGGTAGTAACGCAAAGAGTCCACCGCCCACGTAATGGCCAGGCCCTCCTTCTCAATAGTGAAGTACCTATGCTCTCTTTAAAAGAGTTTTCTACTAAAAAACAGCACCAGCCTCTCCTTGAGCTAGTATAGCTCCCAGTCCAACGTCCGATGCGTCCACCTGTACACTAAATTTCTTAAAGAAATCAGGGCTCTGCAACACTGGTTCTTAACATAACAAATTCTTACGAGATTTAAATGCTTCTTCACATTCATAAATTGGTCAAAGGGGTAGCTAACGTTACAAAATGGGGAATGAACTGTCAGTCCCAGCCAATCAAACCAAGAAAAGATCTCAATTGCTTTTTAGTTTAAGGATGTGCAATGTTTTGAATAGCCTTGAGTTTTTCCACTTGTGGTCTGATCTGTCCACGTCCTAGCAAGTACTGCACCACAAATATTGCACCACTATCTGAGCTTATGAACATTCGTTGGTGTTGAAGCCCAGCTTCCTGAAGTCTGTTCAGAATATTAGCAAGATGCTGTAGATGCTCTGGCCAGAAGGTGCTGTATATAACCACATCATCCAGATATGCAGCTGCATACTGCTCACATATTACACATGATCCATTAATCTAAGGAATGTAGCTGGGGCTCCATGTAATCCAAAGGGCATAACTGTAAATTGATATAACCCAATGAAAGATCGAAATGCAGGATAGGGTTTGCATGAGGGTTCAAGGGGAACTTGCCAATATCCTTTACATAGATCTAAAGAGATTAAGATTTTTTACCCAGTCTCTCAGTCAATACGAGGCATTGGATAGGAGTTAAAACATGACACACTGTTTAATTATCTAAAATCGGTACTCCTCCATCTTTTTTAGGGTCCAGTAGTATGGGGCTTGACCACTCACTATTGGACGGTTCTATAATGCCCATTTCCAGCATGGTTTTAATCTCAGTCCTTAGCTGTTCCACCACCGACTCAGTAACTCGATAGGTTTTCTGCCAGATAGGAGTGGTGTTCTTCAAGATGTTATGTGTAAGGACCTCCGTCCGGCCAGGCCTTTAGTGAAAAGGAGTAGAAAAAGACTGGACTACCACCGTTAGTTGAGGCTGATGATGGTTAATTGAGTGCAGGAAGCTTCCTGGAACCTCATTTGATGTCCTAACTGGCTCCATATTCATTTCTTCTTCCTCCTCCACTACTGCCCTCACCATCATTACCTGGTCTTCTTTCTTGAGCTTCTTAATCAAATACTGACACCTTCTCCTTAATTTCCTTCAAGAGCACTTGTTTTGGCTGTTTTCTTTCTGGACACAAAATCTAGGAGTGGGAAGGTTAGGACGGCACAAAGTACTGTTTGGAGAAGAGTATGTTGGACCAGTAGCCAACTACAGTATATTTAATTTTTTGTTTTTTGTTGACTTGTATTATAAACGGTTTCTTTTGTTAGTTGTTTTTCTTATTTTTTTCCTTTTGGCTACCTGCATTTGTTGGACTTCAGACCTTGTGAACCCTTTTGAAAAACCTGTGTCACAGTAAAAAATATTCCTTGGACATGGTTGGAGTCTTTGACATTTCTTTTTCACTGCCTGTAGCCTTGCATTGACTATTTTACCACAAGTGGTGTCAGAAGTTGGATATGGAGTCTTCATTCAAATTTAAATTCAAATTTTATTTGTCACATACACAAACATACACAGCACGAAATGTAGTGAAATGCATTCATGGAGTAACTGGCAGTAGAAGAGGCAATTGGCAAATTTCAGGATGTCTGCTAGAGAACAGGGACTTCCTCAAAGGAGTACAAGAGCTTATCCAATTTTGTTTTCTGAAGGGGAGGACACAGATAAAGCACCAGCAGGTGATTTGGATCTGGTGGCTGGGGAACCAGAAAAAGCTGCGACAGACTTGTTTCACATGGTGGATGTGCAAGGACTTGGGACTGAACCTGTGGTAAGACCAAAGACCGTTAAAATCAGTACCTCTTGAGATGGAGTCGAGAGTATTTCGGTGGGTCAAGATTTCCTGTTGGAAAAAAAGCAGTTTATGAGGCAGAACAAAGAAATTAAAAGATGTTATTTGATGAATTAAAAGGGTTAAAGGCTATTGTTTTCCAGAAACCTCAGATTGAGTGCGGGTCAGTAAAGCAGATCAGCCATCATACTCATCATCATCCTTTACCAACACCCAGAACTACTCAGCAGTCAGTAGAAGGAGCAACATTGTATCCAGATTTTCCTCAGATTGATTCTCAAGTTAATGCGCCAGTTATGCCTTCACCATCTGTAGCATCACTCAGACGCTACCATGAACCTCGAGTTCCTGACCCTGTAGAAGGTGGGGATGTGGAGAGCTTATTCGTGCGTTTTGCACGCATTGCCAGGGGATGGCAATCTAACGAACGGGCAGCACGACATTGGTAACATTGTTGACTGGCAAAGCGCTGGAGGCCTATGCTAGCATGGACGAACAATTTTTTTGGTTCCTATGATGACTTTTTTTTGGTTCCTATGATGAGTGTTGGCCAAATACAATGTGACCGAGGAGACGTATCTTCTGCGTTTTAGGAGCCTGACAGTGGCAGCTGGAGAAAGGGTAAAAGAAACCTACAATCACATTAAAGGCTTGTATATTGGGCATTAAAGGAATTAGAACAACACCATTTCATCCTCAAACTGATGGTCTGGTAGAACGCTTTAACGGCAGATAAAAAAAAAATATATGCCTAAGAAGTTTGTTGATGAGTCTGGGAGGGATTGGGACATATGGCTTCTTTTTCTTCTTTTTGCATATAGAGAGGTCCCTCGGTGCTCAACCACTTTTTTCCGTTTGAGCTTTTGTTTGGCAGGCAAGGTCATGGTCCCCTGGACATGCTCAAAAAGGTTTGGACAGCAGAGAAACCAGCCCAGTGCAGTATCGCCACTTATATCTTGCTGATGCGGGATAAGTTGGAGAGCTACAGGACTATGGCCAAGGATAATTTACTTGTGGCAAAACAAAGACAAAAAAAGGTGGTATGATGCACCAGGAAAGGGGCTTAAAACCTGGACAAAAAGTTCTGGTACTGATACCATCAAGAACGGGTAAATTGTCGGCCAAGTGGCAGGGCTCTTATGTGGTCACTCGAAAACTGGGACCAGTAACTTGAGATTTTGTGTCCTGAAAGAAAAACATCTAACAAAAGAAACCATTTATAATACAAGTCAACAAGTAACAAAATATTAAATACAGTTGGCTACTGGTCCAACATACATGCTCTCTTTGTTCCCAGTTCTTTGTTCCCCCCCTGACCTTCCCACTCCTCCTTCAATTTTCAAATTGGCCAATGGTAACCTCTCATTAGTTATTAAATGAGCATTTTACATATTACAGAGAATTTATTAACATACAGAAAGTATTTTAAACAACCTTTACCTTTATCAATTGCTATTATTTTATCACAATCATCCAATATTTACACATTGATGAATTTTAAGCCTAAACATCCTTAATAGACCGACTCCACCCCTTCAGGAGGACATATAGTTGACTTCCTGTTTGCAGCCCCTCCCACTAGTTAACTCCAGGAAGCGGTAAGACAAAGAAACAGACATTAATATACAAACATTGTTAGTCCAACTTATAACAATCAACATGAAATGTGCACCTTTCATGTGAGTTTCTCAAACAAAATCAACAAGAAAAATAAAAGTCTTTTAAAACAAAAAGTCTGTTTTCATTCACTTCATAATTGTTCAAGTGCTACTTCGCTAGCATCTTTTAAACGCTTTCTATTGTTAGTAAACACTAATAGATGTATAAAGATGTTTTAGACAATCATATGCCTTTATGTGAAAGATTTTGGGAAGACCTGCATAAGCGGTCAGGTATCCACTATTAGAAACAGTTTACTGGATGAACATCTATAGTTTACTGTGGTATTGGTTCGGACAGTAAGGGGAAATGGGAAAATCTTACAGCTAGTAATGCGAGACAAGACAGATTTCTAGGCGAGGAATGTTTAAATACAGTAAAACATGACGCCCCTGTCTTCAATCACAGTCACGGGGCAAAAGGATTTTCATCACCATCTTTATGTTCCAAATTATTGCATACTCTCTGTGTCACTGTTGTTAGTCATTACCAAGCCTCGACCTCTTTTCATTGTTCCTGTTCACATGTTTTTACTCCTGGTTTACCCACTTCATGCTGGTCTACTCACTCTTGCCTGTTTAACAAATAGATTCGGATTATGATGTTTGATTTTTTTTTTTACATAGACAGACAAATAGATAGATAGATAGATAGATAGATAGATAATCATAAAATCACATGATTGTGGGAAGGTAGTTTATTCAGTCTGTGTCTCCAAAGTTTTTAAAAACACAATGTTACCTGTTGTGTCAACAAATACCACTGTAGGAATTTGGGCCAACAATACAATATTCATTTATTCAACATTTATCTAATTGTATTTTTTACAGTGTGTGTATATTATATACTGACTGTGTCCATGACTTTATTCACGTGGATTTCAGTCCCTTATAAGTGTGCTTTACAAACTGTACAGCGTCATCTGTTAAATTTTGGATTAAACTAACATTTTTACGGGTTAAGTGTTTAGAATAAAGGTGTGAAAATGAAGTAGATTTAAACTGCACACTTATAAGCGTCTATTAAAAATGTACAGCGCCATCTGTTCAATTATGAGATAAACTGATTTTTTTAGTTTTTTTTTTTTTATATAATTCTTATTCTGTATCATAATTATCAGATAATTATAATTAACAACATGGGTTTTTTTTGTATATAATATCTGATCATTATGATTTATACACACTTCCACACACTAATTTAAACTCATTTCCATAGTTGTATTTATTTGTACTGTTGATATCTTTACGGTCCCGACTCAGATTGTTTGAGACAGATGTTTGAGACAGATGTTTGTCCTCCGCCATGTTAATGTCTCCAGCCCGGATCTGCATTAGGCTGGTCTTCAGTCTACATTCAAACTTTCGATTAAAACACAAACTCTAACCGGTTCAGTCCGCAGCCGCGCGAACACACCGATGATCAAACACTCCGTCAGTGAGTGACATGCGCGCGCGTCTACTGATGGAGCGCGTCCCCGTGAGCGCGTCTATATAAACCCAGCACACAGCCGCACGAGACTCACAGCTTCCCAGAGATCAACTGCACATCTGGAGGAGAAGAAAGCAAGCAGAGCATCAGCTAACAGTGAGTAACTGCATCAGACATTACATCTGTAAGATTATATTCTATATAACGCATATAGTCTGAGTCTATACAATCACATGCACAGCTTCAGAGGCATGGAGGATGAAAACCTTTTCCCCCAGAAACATCACATTTACATTTACATGTAGGCATCTTATCCAGAGCGACTTACAAAAAGTGCTTTAAAGTTTACATCATTGGATACATACTTACACTGGGTTAACTAGGTTAATAACTAAGTGCAAAATTAGTACAATTTATATTCTACACTCATCTATAATGTCTGTAGTGATTATTATTTTATTTCACACTTTAAGTTTCATTTACATTTAGTCATTTTGGCAGACACTCTTATCCAGAGCGACTTACATTTTTTTTTTTTATCTCATTACACATCTGAGCAGTTGAGGGTTAAGGGCCGTGCTCAAGGGCCCAACAGTGGCAACTTGGTGGTTGTGGGGTTTGAACCTGGGATCTTCCGAACCGTAGTCCAATGCCTTAACCACTGAGCTACCCCTGACCCGTTTCACTCATACTGTTGTCATACACGCCACATATTTCCCTTAAATACAGTTTTTTTGCACATTCTATATAATTTATTAATTTTATTTTATTTTAATTTTTAATTATACATTTTATATACTTCTATTTTAATTATTTTTTTATAATTGTATATTTGTAGATTTTATATTTTATATTCTTTTGATAGTGCTTCGTATCTTCTTATTCTATTTCATTTTTCCTAGTAGCTACAAAATCGTTCCCAGTTTTTAACCCATTTACACACTTATGGGTAATCAGCATAACCATTATTTTTAATCTGTTAGGGAAATAAAAGAATTATCAGGTGAATACAACATACATCACCGCCATATGACCTGAGCACTTATTTTGATTACTGTTTAATTAACATAAACCTTTATAATGAACTAAAAGTATTTCTTTCTCTCTCTCTCTCTCTCTCTCTCTATATATATATATATATATATATATATATATATATATACTGTATATAATTGATATCAATATTAGTCACAGATATTTATTTTTTAATTAAAATTATTTTCTAAAATAATTACTTTCAAAACTATTCTTTTTGATTTCATTTAATTCAGTTTCATTTACATAGGCCCTTTGTAGTGGTCGTTGTCACAAAGCAGCTTTACAAAATAAAAAAATATAAATTAATAAAAAAAATATATATATATAAACATACACAATTTATTATTTTTTTTCTTCTTTTAATTATTATTTTTAATGAATTTCTTTCATTTTTGTGAAGCTGCTTTGAGACAATGACCATTGTTAAAAGTGCTATATAAATAAAATAAAATTTAAATTGAAGTATACTCCTAATTTTTTTTATTATATAAAGAATGACTATGTGAAAGATGCAAATAAATAATTATTATATAAAAGATTATGTACTGTATAAAACATTTAAATGTTTTCTTATCTTTTGAGTCCTGTTCAGACGGCACCATCTGCTTGTAGTAATGTCCTCCAATTATTTTTTTCCCCGTTACTCTGATAGCTGTGTGTTTCTCGCTAGATGCGTCCTTGTGCAAGCGCGTGTGTGGCCTGGGGTGCGTGCGTCCTGCTTGTGTGTTTGGGCGTGGTTGTCGAAGGCTATCCAACAAAGCCGGAGAATCCAGGAGAGGATGCACCTGTTGAGGAACTGGCCAAGTATTACTCCGCGTTAAGACACTACATCAACCTCATCACGAGGCAGAGGTGAGCTGTGCAGATGTGACATCCCAAATACAGGCAAGTGTCTTTCTCTGGGTTGTGTAGACAGAAAGAGAACGTTTTGATTGAAAGCCCTTCATGTTCTGTAAAAATCGAATATAGACTTTCAGTCACTCATCTTCTATACCGCTTTATCCTGTATGCAGGGGCACCGGGGGCCTGGACTGTATCCCAGGAGACTTTGAGTATGGGTGCTGATCCATCACAGGGATATATATATGAATATATATATTTATGGAAACTTTGGAACTTGTAAATCTTCCATGCTAAGCACAGTGTTTTGTGTCTATTCTGAATACGAACCACTTCTCCTGAACTCCTTATCAAATGTCATTTGAAGAACTATCATCTGCTGGATGAATTCCTGTCACTGTACTGTGACTTTCGGTGCAGGAGAACCAATTGCGATAAAAACGTTATTGAAATTTCAGGAAGCTATGAAAAAGAATTTCTTTGCATAAGTGGCTCCTGCTTCAGTAAAAATTAGGCTACTTGTCTTTCCAATGTACTCTTCAAAGACTGATATTAATTCATAAAGAATATGCCTCTGATTGTCTAATTGAATGACTTCCACTTACTGCCTTACAGATTAGTTTCTGTCTGACGCAGACCTTTCACAGAGCAAAGATGTTCCAGCTGTGCTGCAGCAGATTTATTTTAATTGGGTCCCTAACAGAAAAAAAGAAGAAAAAAACTTGTATTTAATTATAAAAAATACTTTTTTTTTTTTTTCAGTTTTAAGAAAACAGACACCCGAGACACTGAACATTATTTCAGAGAACATGGGCAACAAAATAAACGAAATAAAAAACCTCTAATGAATTTAGCACATGTTGAAAAGTGTGAATTAATTCATTGATTAGACTAAAAGTGTTGCGCCAGACAGGTGTCTCTGCACAGCCAAACTTCTCTATCATCTTCCATCTGTCAGGTACGGCAAAAGGTCAAACTCTGATGCGTTAACCCCGGATCTGCTGTTTGGAGAGGCAGAGGTGCGACTGCAGCCCAGGTAACATGAAGAAACCCAGTGACATGAGGATTTGCAAATATGATACAATTTTATCCTTTTTATCTTAGTTTTTCTTATTTGAATTGTCCAAAATAAAACTTGTTTTGTGAATTAACTTCAATTCAATTTTATTTCAATTTGTGTAACACTTTTAACAACTGCTTTACAATCAAAAGAAAATTATGGAAATTCATATGAAATGTGAAAAATGTGTATTAACTTTATTCATAAAAAGTATGTGTATGTAAATGTGTGTCCTGACTTTCTTCTCTACAGATATGATGACCCTTTGATGTGGTGATGTCAGTAGACAAAATGCTTGTCCAGTCCATCATTTCCATCACTTCTAGAAGCAGTGACCTCTGACCTTATGAGAAATGCCTACATCCATGATGCCATCGTGTTTGACTTTTGTGATTTTATATGTGGTCCATCAGGGTACACAAACTTGCTAGTTAAGAGTAACAGTGCTCGGTTTGTTTAGGACATTGTTGTGCTTGTTTTTATCTACTAACGGTTGCTTACGAGGTCACTGAACACATCACTGTAATGCATGTGATCGCCAGCATCCCGTGTGTATCCATAGACGGCCTGTATTTACATGTGTTCTATGTGCTGTAGCTTCCAATAAAGGTAAACTTTACTGACTGGGGGTATAATCGTGCTATTAAACCACTACATTTAAAAAAACTGACTCTGTTTTCTTTACCTTATAGCAAAGTGAAATTATTTGTAATTTTTTTGACCTATCCCAGGCTTAAGAGGCTTGAACCCCCGACCTTTTGATCATCAACCTTCTGT